>NW_007012876.1:8829-47770 GCF_000164805.1 Carlito syrichta
GCGCTACCACGCCCGGCTGATTTTTTGATTTATTGTAGAGATGAGGTCTCGCTGCCCAGGCGGGTCTCGAACCTGCGAGCTCAGGCAATCCACTCACCTCAGCCTCCCAAAGGCACGGGATTACAGGCTGAACCACCAAACCTGGCTATTTGCAGATTTTTGTACTTCAAATTACTGTCAATCTTATTTCTCACCCTGTGATCTAAATGTTCACTCTCCACACACACACACACACACACACACACACACACAGACACACACACACATGCATGCATGCACACACACAAAATTTTTTATTAATATCCAAGCACAAATACTATAATTTGATGAAACGTATCTTATATTACTATCTTATATTTTTATCTTATATTCTATGCCCCTTTAAGAAGATATAAAGAAAGAAAAGATTTTAATATCAAAATTCACAAATCTGACCTAGAGATAAAATGGAAACAGCAAGAACTGAAAATAGTGAAACTGAAAATAAGGTCAAATCATACAGTTTGAAGAGCAAATTCAACCCCCAGCAAATAATTTAATTAACTTGAAGACCTGCATTTAGTGGTTAATCTTTCACAGAACACCAGAGGGTGCTATAGCTTTCAGCTGTTTTATGACAGGAATGACGTCAGTGACCACTATAGAGGAGGAACCACTGGATTACAGTACCTGTGGCCGCCGTACCAGCTGCAGGGGCTTCCACACGAGAAAACAGCTGATGAGTGTCACAAATGGATTTCCGGAGTGTCAGTCCAACCTCACATGCTCAAGCTTATTTGTATAGTAATACATTATTTTTAGGCTTATTTTTAATGATAAAAATCTATCATCTATTTAGAATATAATTGATATTGCTTGTATTCATTGCACACATTATCGAATTTAAACTTTGTAACAATCCTAAAAGTGGGTTGAAGAAGGAATGAGGGAATAATCTCCATCCCCTCTCCAATTTTACACATAAGGGAGATGGGGCAAAGTGAGGTTGATCAACTTGCCTGCAGTGACACTAAGTGGAGCATGTGGATATCTGCTTGCCTCTGAAGCCTGTGCCTTCAATTACTTCATTCTGCTTTCATGCCCAAATTTCCCATTGGGATTTCCAGAATACTTTAACATATAACAGCTGTAGAGATAGACAGAGTAGACACGGCTCCCAACTCACAGATGAGGCAACCCAGTTTCTTAAATGGTGTCTCAGTAAGCAAGGGTCAAAGTTCATCCCTTGTGTGTCTGTACCACATTAGAAACCAATTTGGCCAGAATCTAGCTCATAGAACAGCTCCCAGCCAGGCCATGATGCTCCACCATCTTTCTGAACTACAAAATAAAGAGTTCTCATCCCCAGTGACACATTGGCCTCCTATTTTCAGTTCTCCAACTTTGTCTATCCTCATCCTCAACCACCTCATCCTTGCCCAAACCCCCCAACAGAGCAGGAGACAGAATCTAGCCAGGTGTTCATGGAAGTTTGCACATATGCATGGATCCACAAAATAATTTCCTGACCATATATCTATATTTTCATCTTAGTATTGTTATTATGTGTCATAGGTCACATTTACAGGGAAACATTCTAGAAGAAATTTTGTTCAGCACGAGGTTTTTTTAGGATATTCTCTCAGAAACAACTTTAAAGGTATGGGATAAATAGGATTGGGTAGAGGGAGATGTTGAACTCAGTCTCAGTCATGTATCTGAAGCTAGGATGATCTTTCAGATATGTCCTAAATGGAGGCAAGGGGCCATGACTTTGCACCGAGATATTGACCAGTTTCTGGATATGGGATGGCCCTGGAGAGCAGGCATAACTTGGAAGAAGTAGATCCCCTGGACTGAGGACAAGTCCTGGGGAGAGACTCAGTCGTGAGCCCTCAGCCAGCAACACCTTGGAGAACTGGGAAATGAGGGCAAAGTCTGGGCACCACAACATCTGCTATATCTCCTACAGTATTAGCTACTAAGGCATGAAAATTGGAATAGTCCAAATAACAATGAGAATAACGGCTCCCATTTGTTGCATGTTATGTTGGACATATTGCATTCAGAGGGAATCAAGATTTGTCCTCATTTCTGTTTGACACTATTCAACAATAGCAGAATATACATTCTTTTCAAGTGCACATGGAAAGATAAATCATATGTTAGGCCACAAAACAAGTCTTAACATATTTAAGAAAATTGAAATCATGCCTTTGCTTTTCTGATTACAATGATATAAAATAATGAATTAATCGCAGGAAAAAATGTGAAAATTCGCAAATATGTGGACATTAGGCAACACACAAAAATGCCAAATGGGCCAGAGATAAATCAAAAGAGAAATAAAAGTTATCTTGAGACATATAGAAATGAAAACACTATGTACAAAAACTTATAAGAAGTACTTAAACAGTTCTAAGAGGAAAGGTTATAGTGGTAAATACCTACATGAATAAAAGAGAAAGATCACAAACAACCTAACTTTATACCTCAAGCAATTGTAATTAAAAAACAGGCTAAGCCCAAAGTTAGTAAAGAAATAAAATAGCATAGATCAGAACAGAAATAAATGAAATAGAGACTAGTAAACAATAGAAAAGAGCAATGAAACTAAGGACTGATTTTGGAAAAAAAATTTTAAAAATTACAAACTTTTAGCTAGACAAAGAAAAAAAGAGGTTTTTTCAAATAAATAAAACTAGGAGTGAAAGAGGAGAAATTACAACTGATATCATAGAAATATAAAGATCACAATAGACTAGTAAGAACAATTATACATTAAAAATTGTATAAACTGGAAGAAATGCATAAATTCCTAAACACGTATCACCTACCAAAACTGAATCATGAAGAAACAGAAAATCTGAACAGACCAATAGCTAGTAAGGAAAATGAATTAATAACCAACATTCTCTCAAGAAAGATAATCCCAGGACCCAATGACTTCACGAATGAATTCTATTAAATGTTTAAAGAACTAATATCAATCTCTCTCAAACTCTTCAAAAAAAATGATGAGAAGGGAGCACTTCCAAACTCATTTAAAAAAGCTAACGTTATTCTGATACACAAAGCCAGATAACATTTTTTCAAAAAGAAAATTATAGACTAATATCCCTGATAATCATAGATACAAGAGTTCTCAATTAAACACTAGCAAACCAAATTTAACAGAATCATGGTTAATAGAATCTATCACTGGTATTCAAGAATATATGCAGTGTGATATACTATATTAACAAAATGAAGACTAAATGATCATCTTAATAGAAACATTAAATTTTTTGACAAAATTTAACATACTTGATGATAAAAACTCTCAGCTAATAGGTATAGAAGGAATATATCTCAACACAGTAAAGACTGCATATGACAAGCCCACGACTAACATCACAGTGAACTATAAAAAGCTGAAAGATTTTCCTCTAAGATCAGCAACAAAACAAGACCGCCCATTCTCACCACTTCTACTCAACATAGCACTGAAGGTCCTAGCCAAGTCAATTAGGCAAGGAAAATAAATAAAAGACATTCAAATTTTCACTTGAGGCCAAAAGTTCAAGGTTAACAGTGAGCTATGTCTGCACTCCAGCCTGACTCTGTCTCTATATACAAAACTAACTAACTAACAAAAGACATCCAAATCTGAAAAGACTAAGTATAAGACATGATCTCACATAGAGTAAACCCTAAAGACTTTACTAAAAAAACTGTTATAGCTAACAAGCAAATTTAATAAAGTCACAGGATACAAAATCAATATAAAAGTAAGTTGCATGTCTATATACAAACAACAAATGGTCTGGAAAGGAAATTAATAAAACAAGTTCATTTACAATAGCATTCCAATGATTAAGATACTTAGGAGTAAAATTAAACTACCGACAGAAAACATATACCAAAAGATATAAAACACTGATGAAAGAAATTGAAGACAGAAATAAATGGAAAGGTATCCTTTCATGGATTAGAAGAATCAATATTGTCAAAATGTCTGTACTGTCTAAAGTTATTTACAGGTTCAGGGCAATCCGTATCAAAGTTCCACTGATGTTTTTCATAGAGACATAAAAAATAATGAAATTTATATGAAAACCACAAAAGATTATGAATAATTTTTAGTTTTATTTTCAAATTTGTAAAGCCATTATGAAAAAGAGCATAGCGTTTCTTCAAAAATTTAAAAATAAAACTACCCTATGATTCTGCAATCCCACTTATGGGTATATGTCCAAAGGAAATGAAATCAGTATGTCGAAGAGATACCTGCACTTCTATGTTCGTTCATTTCAGAATTATTCAGAATAACTAAGATATGGAATCAACCTAAAAGTCCATTGACAGACAAGTGGATAAAGAAAAAGATAGACAGACAGACAGATAGATGGATGATAGATAGAAGATGATATGGATAGATAGATGATAGAGAAATAGATAGATGATAGATGGATGGACACGGATGGATAGATAGATAATAAATATATAGAGGTAGATATGATAGAATATTATTTAAACGTAACAAAGAAGAACATTTTGTTATTTGTGAAAATGTAAATATAACTGGAGGACATTATTTAAGTGAAATAAGCCAGGCACAGAAAGACAAATATTGCATGATTTCACTTATATATAGAATCTGAAACTGTTGAACTCACAGAGCAGAACGTAGAATCCTGGTTGCCAGGGACTGGGGGTTGAGGGAACTGGAAGATGTTGGTCAAAGGGTACCAAGTCTCAGTTATACAGGATGAACAAGTTCTGGAGATTTATTGTACTGCGTATTGACTAAAGTTAATAATAATGTATTATATCCTTGAAATTTGCTAATAGAGTAGTTTTTAAATGTTTTCAACACACATACACACCATACAGAGGAAACCATGTGAAATGATAGATATGTTAATTGAACAGATTTTGGCAATCATATAGATATATATGATTTATATATATGATTATATATAAGAGGTGGGACACAAAAAAAACCCTGGAAATCATATTTGGAGGATGGGCCCCTTATAGTACAGGTTTCCCCCACCAGGTAATTGTTCTAGGAACCCATGGGCATCAGTATATCAGCTAGTGTTGTAGGAGGCTGCATTTGGCTTCAGTGAATTTTTTTTGAAGATTCTTTCAATGCGATTGCTCATTTTATGATGGGTGATTTATGAGAGCACCTGACTACACTGGTGCTGAGGGTTTAGCTGTTTTTGACCAATGTTTTGGTCAAATATTTTGCCGATGTTGAAGAGGTGAAACAAAAAACGGTAGAAGTACTAAGAGGCATCAAATTTGATGAGTTCAAAAACTGTTATGAGCATTGGAAAAAGTATCTCGATAGGTGTATTTCATCAGAGAGTACTTTGAAGGTGACTGAAGTTTAAACATGTAAGAATAAATACACATTTAAAAAATAAATACGGCCGGGCTCAGTGGCTCAGCCTGTAACCCTGCGCTTTGGGAGGCTGAGGTGAGTGAATTTCCTGAGCCTGAAGGTTGAAGACCCGCCTGGGCAACTTGGCGAAACCTCATCTCTACAATAAATCAAAAAATCAGCGGGGCGTGGTAGCGCGTGCCTGTAATTCCGGCTACTCCGAAGGCTGAGGTGGAAAGATCGCCGGAGGTCAGCAGGTCGAGGCTGCGGTGGCTGGGAGCGGCCACTGCAGTCCAGTCTGGGCGATAGAGTGAGACTCTGACTCAAAAATAAATAAATAACCGGGCTCGGTGGCTCAGCCTGTAATCCCGCGCCTTGGAAGGTTGAGGTGAGTGGATTGCCTGAGCCTGCGGGTTCGAGACCCACCTGGGCGACTTGGCGAGACCTCATCTCTACAATAAATCAAAAAAATTAGCCAGGTGTGGTAGCACATGCCTGTCGTTCTAGCTACTCGGAAGGCTGAGGCGGAAGGATCGCCGGAGCCCAGCGGGTCGAGGCTGCGGTGGCCGGGAGCGGCCACTGCACTCCAGTCTGGGCGACAGAGTGAGACTCCAACTCAAAAAATATAAATACATACAAACATACATACATACATACATTCATTCTGAGTTTTTTTGCTCCCACTTGTACATATCAAAATATTGCTTTATTCACCTTAAGTATATACAATTTGTATTTGCCAGTTGGGCCTCAATAAAACCAAGGAAAAAGAAGTCTGAAAACAATAAAATTAAAGATAAGATGCAATAATTCCATGGTATTCACATGCAGATATGAAATGTCAATATACTTGAAATTAGAATTTAAAAACTATAGTACTAGTAGGAGAAAGAAAAAGTTATTAACAGACTATGACAAATTTTTTATCTGAGAGTCAGGTATCAAAAGTATTTTTTTTTTTGTAATTTGAGAGAGAAATTCAGCTTGAATAGTAGACATTTATTCACTTATATCTTGTTTTAGATACTATTCATTAAAAATTTTAAATATCAGTCATCTAAATCTTCACTACTCAAGCTATTACTCTAAATATTGATTTCATGTTTTCCAAAATCATGAATAAAAGTCAGTATTATTCATTTCACTTCCATTAGTTTTAGTTTCAGTCACAATAAGAATGTTTAGAGTTGTTTTAAAGTCGACCTTATGCATTCATTATTTCTTTATGCCAGGGATTCTGACTCAAGTTATAAGAAAAAGACTACATGCACACACACAAACACTCACATACGGAGACAACAAAAAGGTACCTTTTATCATTCCTGGAGTCTTGCAGGCTGTTTTTATCATGTCCTACCTATCTTACTGACTTTCAGAAATTACCCTAATTCTGTCAGTATCTAAACCAAACACAGTTTTCACCAAGAGAACTTCCAACTCTCCTAGCAGCGTTCTTCTGAAATTATCGCTATAGCAACACCTTTATAAAAGCATACAATTCTTTCATTCTTTATCCTTATTGCTCACTTACTAACCAAGTGCATGCTCCCCAGGGTCAGCATTTCTACCAAGACAGTTTTCACATCGATTTTACAAAAAGTGCTTCAGATGCATTTTCAGTGAAAACAAGGACATTTTTCATTTGACATTTAGAAATCCAAGCATTTTATGATGTTAAAATCTTAGTGTATATTTGATTATGGTAATAATTTTACAATGTCTGTAAGTATCAAATCAGCACATTGCATGCCTTAAGTATGTATATACAATTTTTGTTCATTATATTTCAGTAAAACTGGAAAAAATAACATCTGTACAGCTTTAAAGGGATTTTTTTTGTTGTGGGGAAAAAAATCATGCAGCTTATACAAAGTTCTTCAATTGTTACTTTAGAAATATGTATAAAGGTTTAATTTTAGGATTTGGGAGAAAGATCAAATGAATCTTTTGTAGACCAGTATTACAATGGCATTCCATTTCTCTTGTTTGTATTTATACAAGGTGTAATCTCATTGATTTCTAATTTGTTCTTTGAACTTTCTAGAATTTTCCCCAGATATCTAATATTGCCACACACTCATAATATAATTTAAAAGTATAGCTACTATATTAGAAACATACATTTTAGCAAGTTGCCAAGGAAGTCACACTGTTTTTTTAAATATGCAAACAATATTGGAAAGGTTTTATATTATTTAAATAAATATCATTAAACCAAAAGCCTTACAAACAATAAATACAGATGTAAGAATGCAGGGTATTTCAGAAATTCCATGTTATACTACCTAAGACAATTTAAAACTAGATTCCCAAGCAAGAAATATTTACAGATTTGTGGGTCTCTGAAGTCCTAGAGTCAAAGAACTTCTTGGCCTAGGCTTTTAAGACAAAACACATACACTTGTAAGTTGTAGCCAATTTATGGCTGCTGAAACTACACCACAACAAAATTAGTAATGGAAATGTTTCATTTTTCTATTCCATTTAAAGTAAGGAATGTTTATTTCCAAAATGTGTTAACCCCAAGCAATTTGTTTATGAATAGTGTTGACTATCCTCATGATTTATAGGGGAAAAATCCAAACCTACATTTTAGTAGAGGCAGAAGGGAAATAAGAATTTCTTCAATAGATTTCAAACTCTAGAAATGCAACAGATCTGACTTGGAATCCCAAGCATCATCATTTACAGTGAGGACTTTATTTTATTTTATTTTATTTATTTATTTTTTTGAGTTGGAATCTCACTCTGTTACCCAGACTGGAGTGCAGTGGTCGCTCCCGGCCACTGCAGCCTCGACCTGCTGGGCTCCAGTGATCCTTCCACCTCAGCCTTCCAAGTAGCTGGAACTACAGGCGCGCACTACCACACCCGGTTAATTTTTGATTTATTGTAGAGATGAGGCCTTGCCAAGTTGCCCAGGCGGGTCTCGAACCCGTGGGCTCAGGCAATCCACTCACCTCAGCCTTCCAAAGGCGTGGGATTACAGGCTGAGTCACTGAGCCCGGCAGTGAGGACTTTAAAAGATGACTTAAAAACACTTTACGCCTCAGTTTACCCATTTGTAAAATAGAGATGCAAATAATAATGGAAGTCTCATAGAATCACTGCAAAGATTAAATTAGATATTTTACATAAATGTTTTGTCCGAACATAGCACATGGTATTTATTCAACAATAAACGTTAGTTACTGTTACACTTGGTCTTACTCTTACTGATTTAAACATGATAGCAAAAAACAATATCTGTTAAGGGGCTAGAACGAACCATTGCTTTCTTTTATTACTGGATGTGCATTTAATAAGGACAGGGAGCTAAGAAGTTTCTAGATGCCAGGGAAGCCTGATTATTTACATACATAGTTCTTGTATTTGCCTCCACCTATTTTCTAACACTAAGAATGAAAGCCTTATGTGAAATCTAGACATTTCAGCATATATTTACTAAGAAAATCTTAGTTATTATGTTTAATTTATCTTGACATGCTCAGGGCAGCTAAGTTAATTAATTATTGGTAATAAAATAATCCTGAAATCTTAAGAGCTGGGCCCCGCACGTGGCATCATCCGTAAGGATTAGCCCATTCTTCCAGTATGACACATTTATAGTCAGGGAAAAGTGCAGACTTTATTATAACAATTCTCTATATTGGCACTGCCATTTTGTCCTCTATTACTTGCTATGTCTCTCCTCAACCAATACCAAAATTTTCAATATTTCTAAGAAATTGAAGAAATAAAAGGGAGATGATTTGCAATTGCTTTGAAATTGACAAATTTAGAAAGTGTTTCTTACCTTCTCCAATTTCTCATTTAAGCCTTATTTCCATTTGGTAAGCAGCTACTCTGTGCCAACTAAGGTCAAGGAACTGTGGGGACACAAACTTAGATGATAAAGGGTTTGTAATGCTAAAGGAAGACTGGATTTTTAAAATAACTTAAGAAACATTTATTGGACACAAATTATGTGCAATGCACTGACTAGGAATATTGGTGACTTGGGAGAGGGGCACAGGGACAAGGAGAAAAAGAGAAATTAGTTACTGAATCTAAATTTATCATCCTTGTAAACTTAGTTCCTTTACATCCCTGAAAAGTATTTCTCTTCTTTCAACAACAGGACAGAGGTGGGGTAAGTTTTGGAGGCCTAGGTGAAGAAGCATCAGGTAAAGGCAGCAGCATCTGTTTCATTATCCCTCCAGTGGCAAACGTGTAGTGTATGCATAAACCCAAGTTAGGCATCTCAGCCCACGGAGATGAGGGAAGATGTGGGGTAAGATGAGGATGCTGACTGGTTTGAGAATAACATGTTCTCTTTTTTCAAACCAGAATAAGCAAGCAGCATGCCCTCCCCTTTTATCTGCAATTTGCACTGTCAAGGACAATGTTGTTTCTTTTCAGGAAGAAACAATATCAACCTTGAGAAAAAATATCCACATAAAAAAATAGCAGCAATAAAAAAAGTGTGATAAGAAGGAAGCAAAAAGGGGACACAGGAAGATTTAAGAGCAGTAAAATATAGATTTAGAGGCAATTTTAGTCCAATCCATCACCACTGAAATTAAATTAAAAGCATGGTTGAAATAGCTTTTTTGGCACTAAATCTCAAATTCACGGTGCTGTAGGATGAGGCTTAGTGGAATTATCAACAGAGTGTGAATGCCAAATGGACACCAGGCAGGAAGAGAAACCACAGGTGCACTTTCAGCAAGGTGTCTTTATGGGATTACTCCACATAGAGTTGGCCTGACTCAAACATTAATTTCACAAACAACAGCAGTTGTAAAAGTGACTTTCATTATTTAAGGGCCTAATCTCTGAGGTAAAAAAAAAATCCATAAACCCACTGTTTTTGTGGCACTGCAAAGTAGCCCTCATTTTTCTACATATTATTTTAAATATTAACTTTTTGTTGCATAGATTTAGAGGATATAAGATGATGTTTTGATATACAGAGTGAAATAGTTACTACAGTCAAGAAACTGAGCATATCCCTCTCTTCATAACTTTGTGGTGGAGTTGAGAGCACCTAAAATCTACTCTCAGCAAATTTCCAGTGTATAATACAATGTTCTTAACTAAAACCCTCATGATGGACATCCTGTCTCTGGATTTATTCATCCTGCATAACTGCCACTTTGTATCCTTTGATGTACATCTCCCTATCCCACACCCTCCCCCTGAGCCTGGCAACCACTGTTCTATTATTTCCTTCTGTGTATTCAACTTTTTTTAGATTTCACATATAAATGAGATCATGCAGTATTTTTCATCTGGTATAATGTCCTTCAGGTTGTCAAAAGTGGCAGTACTTCTGTCTTTTTAAAAGCAGAATAATATTCTATTTCATGAGGGACCCCAAACAATCTGGAATTTATTTATATAAATTCTGTATTCCCTGAATTGTACCCCACATTTTTAAAATAAAAAATTAAAGATATATAATAAATAAAATTAGTATTGCACACATACATAAATTGTGTGTTGATTCTTACATGTTTAAACTACAGTCACCTAGAAACTCTCCATTTGATGCAATACACCTATCAAGATACTTTTTCCACTACTTAAACAGTTTTGAACTCGCCAATTTTGATGCCTTTTCGTACTTCTGCCATTTTTTGTTTGTTTCACCTCTTCCACACAGGCAAAATGTTTCCCTTTGATAACATTTTTCACCCAGGAAAACAAAAAAGACACCTGAGGAGCTATCGGGTGAATAGGAGTACGGGGATCATGCTGTTTTTGGTGAAAACTGCTGAACACTCAGTGTGGTGCGGGCAGGTGTGCTCGTAAATCACCCATCACGAAATAGACTAATGTGTTGAAAGAATCTTAAAAAAAAAAAAATCCACTGAAGCCAAACACAGTCTCTCACAACAACACTAGCAGGTACACTGAAGCCAATGGGTTTCTAGAACAACTACTTACCAGGGAAATCCTGTACTACAAGGGACCTGCCCTCCAAAATATAACTCTGGGTTTTAGAGGGGTGCCCCCTCATATGTAACATATATAAGCATATATGTATACATGCATATGCCACAATTTTAATCCATTCATTCACAGGTGGATGGATGATGACACTTCAACTTTTAACTCATGCTAATTCTTCACCAATGAAAAAATTCACAATAATATAAAATTTTGCATTATTGCATTTTTCTAGCCTACACAGCTCTTACAATTTTCTTTCATAGCAAAGATTTTTTATTAGCCCATAGTGAAACATATAATAGAATATTTGAACGAAATTTTTAGTCTCCATTCTTATCATTGACTCCTTCTACCAACCACTGAAGCAAAGGCAACAGAGAAGGATAAAATAATAAAAGAACAGAATATTTTAACATCTATCATGATGCCCTTAGCCTGAAACTCTACTGCTGTCCCAATGCTAAGTAGTGATTATAGCATAACTTTACACATGTAGATTGTTGTGCAAAATCCAAGAAAATAGTGAACTTTATTAAGCTGTCAAAAAACAGGTACTTTTTAGAGAATAGAAGGGAAGTCTGACTCCCTCGTGGAAAAAATCTCAGATATAAAAGGAAAAACAACAAGGGAAAAGAACATGCAGATTTCCCTACCAGATATTAAAATACAATAAAAGAGTTGCACTAATTAAAGCAGTGTGATCACAGAGAAAAAACATGCCACAGAATGCAATGGAATGCACAGTCCAGAAAGAAACTCAAGTCTATCTAAACTAAACGATTAAGATCATTTAATGAATGGCTTAGGGAACACTAGAAGGCAAATTAAAGCAGAAAATTTCATTTAGAACTTCACTGGACACCAAAATAAATTTCAGGTGGTTTAGAGAATTAAAGTCAATAAATTAACAACTTTATACCCTAAATACAGTAAATATCTATGTTTCATGAATGAAGATAGACATTCTAGACCTAAAAGTAACTGAAGAGGATATACGTCATTGCATAAAAATTTAAATGCACACCCAGTATTTATAAGCACAATTAAAAATGAGTATAATGGGAATATATTTGCTAAAAATATGAGTTAAAATTTTATGTATTTATTTTTAGAGACAGGGTCTCACTAGGTACCCAGGCTGGGGTGCAGCAGTTATTTATAGGTGTGATCATGGCACACTATAGCCTCTACTCCTGGTCACAGGGATCCTCCTCCCACAGATTCCCCAATAGCTGGGACTATAGGTGCGCACCACTGCACCTAGCTTAAATTTTTAAATAAAAACAATGAGAGAAATCTCAAGTTCTATTACATTATTAGGCAAAGAAAAGAACTAGCAATTCACTAAATGGCTTTCAAAACATGGAAGTAAAGTTTGACATTATTCAAATTAAAAAATGGAGATTGAAAAATGAGATAAGCATAATATCCAGGGATAATTTTAAACAAAAAGGAGATTGTTAAGCTGCAGAAAGCTCCTATTTTTGAAAGTCAATGTCTTCCATTTTTATAATGGAGATTAAGCAACATTAATAAATTAGCTCTTTATTTCTCATGGTTTCAGTATTGCCATACATCAGTGGTTCTCAATGTGCCTGGACCAGGAGCAGCAGCAGTAACATCACCTGGGAACTTGCTAGAAATGTAAATTCCCAGCCCCAGCCCTGACTGACAGAATCAGATCAGCAGTCAGCATCAGGAAGACTTCTAGGTGATTCTTATGCACAATCAAGTTTGGGAATCAATGCATGATCATGAACTGAAGAAAATTCTGTGGTGTCATTGTTTACAGCGTGCACACAGAGTGCTGGGGTTTAATTCCATCTGCATCTTTGAGCAAGTCGTCAGACTCTCCATCCTTCAACTTCCTCATCTGCAACATGGAGACAATAATGGTTCCTGCCTCATGGTTGTTGGTAGGAAGATAGGAGTTTGTTTGAAAAGTACATAAAACTGTGTTTAGTATATAGCTTAGCCCATTGTTAAAGAAACATTTTTTAATCAAAAAGCGAAAAGACTATGTTTAAAAAATGTTTAAATAAAAAAATTATTACACTGTCAAAAATGATTGGCCAGGCATGGTGGCTCATGCCTACAATCTCAGCACTTTGGGAGGCAGAGGTGAGAGGATTGCCTGAGCTCACAGGTTTGAGACCAGCCTGGGCAACTTGGCGAGACCTCATCTCAACAATAAATCAAAAAATTAACTGGGCATGGTGGTGCACACCTGTATTCCCAGATACTTGGAAGGCTGAAGCAGAAGAATCGCCAGAGCTCAGCAGGTCGAGGCTGCAGTGGCCATGAGCGTGCCACTGTCCTCCAGCCTGGGCGACAGAGTGAGAATCCAACTAAAAAAGAAAAAAAGATCAGTAGATTTGCATGTCTGCATAGGAACAGAAAAATGGGCCATAAATAGTTTTTGGAATGATGAGAAGAAAAGAAGAGAGGGAGAAAAAAGAATACACAAGCTGCATCCAAAATATTCTCAAATACTCTGGTAATTGAGAGCCACATGTGTAATTAATTCAGCGATCTTGAAGATAACCTTAAAAGTATGTATTCTTGTGCTCAGTCTAAAATAATATAAGCCATTTCTCTTTGATAGTAAAGATGTTTTTTCTATGCTAATAAAATAGCTGTAGAAACATGTCTGAGGCCATACTTAGATGGAATAAACATATCATTATTAATTTACAGGTAATCAAAATATGATCTTAACTTGTCATCATGACACGTTCTTAGTGATTTCAGTCTATTTAAGAGCCACTCCTCTAATTTACAATTTAAGTTTCTGAAATAATTTAAAAACAAAAAATGCAAGTCTAACAATTATTTCAGTGTTGTCTAGACCTTGTCTGACAACTACACTGAATTTGTCAATGATTTAGTTATTACTAACAACTAGACAAATTATCATGAGTCACAGCAAAATAAATAAAAAACACAATCTTCTGCTTTCTCTCTAACTTAACTCCTTAAGCAACCTAACATAAAAGTTAAAATAGTAATATTTCCTTTATATTGTGTAAATATTAGATTGCTCAAAACATCAAAATGTCTACTGTTATGCTTTCAAAAAATCTTTTGCGTCTTCTCTGCCTATAAAATGGTTACTCTGTCACATAGTAACACTTGTTCCTCCACTTCTGAGTATAATTTTCAGCTTCTTTCTTGTGAATGGGTTAACCAGGGAGTTACTCGTATCTTTTGGGTCAGGTAGATGGGGAAGTCACTGATTTGGATTAAAGACTTAAATGTAAAAGACTTAAAGATCTCAAACTATAAAAATCCTTGGAGAAAGCCTAGGAGACACTCTTCTAGACAGTGGCCTAGGTGAATAAATTATGGCCAAGTCTTCAAAAGCAAATGCAGCATAAACAAAAATTGACAAGTGAGGCCTAGGTAAACTAAAGAGTTTCTGCACAACAGAAGAAACTATCAGCAGAGTAAATAGACAACCTACAGTGTGGGAGAGAATATCTGTAAACTGTGCACTCAACAAAGGCCTAATACCAAGAAGCTATAAAGAACTTAAATGAATCAACAGAAAAAACCAGATAGTTCCATTAAAAAGTGGGCAAGGACATGAGCAGACATTTTTCTTTTCTTTTTTTTTTTTTAAGGGCACTTACCCAGTACTGGGTTTATTTGCAATGGCTTGAATACAGATTTTTGTATCCTGATCATTCAAAAACAGTTATAATTTCATGTCAAAATGCCAACATGTTTAATATTATCTTCAATATTTCTCCTCAATCTTCCAAATATAATACTTTCCTATTTTCCCTGGGTACAAAATACTTACTACTGCCCTGTGGATAACATAAGTTCCCCTCTGTGGCATCCAGCCAGAACTGTCTCTTTGGTTTGGCACTCAAATTTTAAAACAGGAACACCACTTTACCTTTCAAATACACTCAGACATGTTGGCTCACACCTGTAATCCCAGCACTTTGGGAGGCCAAGGTGAGAGATCAACCTGGGCAACATAGTAAAACCTCATCTCTGTTTTTAAAAAAATAGCCAGGTTAGGAGGATGAGGCAGGATCACTTCAGTCCGGGGGTTCAAGGCTGCAGTGAACTGTGATTGCACAACTGCATTTCAGCCTGGGCAACAAAGCAAGATCCTGTCTCAAAAGCAAAACAAAACACTTTGGTTCAGCGTTGTGGCTCGCATTGTAACCACTAAGGGAGGATGATGCAGGAGAATTGTTTGAGGCCAGGAGTTCAAGACCAGCCTGGGCTACATAGCAACACCTCAATTGTTTCTTTTTTTTAATCAATATTTTTTATTTTGATATTGTGGGGTACAGTTTAGGGTTAGGTATACAAATATGCTTCATTCAGGTACCCTTGTTGATAAAGGGTGTCTCCCCGTTCCCAGACAAATACTGACTACCGTTAATTCCACCTCCCTTCCCCTCTCCCCCCATAGTTTCCCCCCACTGTCAGTCTTTTTTTTAAATAGTATTATGGTGGATGTTCAAGGTCCACTATATGAGTGAGAACATGTGATACTCAGATCTTTGTTTCTGTGAGAGATCACTCAGTGTTATTGACTCTAGTTCTATCCAGGTTGCTGCAAAATTAATGATTTTGTTCTTTTTTATGGCTGCGTAGTATTCCATTGTGTATATGTACCACATTTTAAAAATCCAGTCCTCTTTTGATGGACAGCATGGTTGGTTCCAGGTTCTTGCTATTATGAACAATGCTGCGATAATCATTTGTGTGCAGGTATCTTTTTGATAGAGTGATTTGAGTTCCTCAGGGTATATTCCCAGTAGGGGTATGGTGGGGTCATATGGGAGGTTGATATTTAGAGCTTTTAGGAATTGCCACACTGCTTTCCACAGAGGTTGCACTAGTTTACACTCCCACCAACAGTGCAGAAGTGTTCCCTTTTCGCCACACCCTCTCCAGCAACTGTTATTTTTTGAGTTATTGATAATTGCCATTCTGACTGGAGTTAGGTGGTATCTCAGTGGGGTTTTGATTTGCATCTCTCTGATGATTAGTGAGGTTGAACATTTCTTCATGTGTCTGTTGGCTGCTCGGATGTCTTCCTTTGAGAAGTGTCTGTTCATATCTTTTGCCCATTTTATAATGGGGTTGTTTTTTTCTTTTCAGCACGTTTGAGTTCCTTGTAAGATGTTAAGCCTTTGTCAGACCTGGAGTTGGCAAATACTTACTTTTTCCCAGTCTGTAGGCTGTCTCCCTGCTCTCTTGATGGTTTCTTTAGCTTTGCAGAAGCTTGTCAGTTTAATGAGGTCCCACTTGTCTGTCTTATCTCTTATGGCCTGTGGGTTTCGGGTTTCGTTTAGGAATTGGATGCCAGTTCCAATTTCCATGAGAGTATGTCCTTCATTTTGTAACGTTCTTATGGTTTGAGGTTTTACATTTAGGTCTCTGATCCATTTGGAGTTAATTTTTGTGTATGGGGATAGATAGGGGTCCTGTTTCAATCTGAGCAGACATTTTTCAAAGGGAGACATACAAGTGGCCAACATGCATATGGAAAGATGTTCAACATCACAAATCATCAGGGAACTGCCAGTGAAAACCACAATAAGATACCATCTCACACCAGTCAGAATGGTCATTATTAGTTTGTCAAAAAGCAACAGATATTAGCAGGGTTATGGAGAAAATGGAAGACCCATATACTGTTGGCGGGAATGTAAGTTAGCTCAGTCTTTGTGGAAAGTAGATTGGAGATTTTTCATAGCTAAAAATAGATTTACCATTCAAAGCAGCAACTTCACTACTGGGTATATACCAAAAGGAGCATAAATCATTCTACCAAAAGCACGTCTTCACTTGTTTGTTTATCGCAGCACTATTCACAACAGCAAAAACGTGGAACCAGCCTGGGTGCTTATCATTGGTGGACTGGAAAAAGAAAATGTGGTATATATATATCATGGAATACTAGGCAGCCATAAAAAGGAATGAAGTCATATCCTTTGCAGCAATGTGGATCCTGGAGGCCATTATTCTAAGCAAATTAACACAGAAACAGAAAATCAAATACTTCATGTTCTGTCTTATAAGTAAGAGGTAAATGCTAGACATACACGGACACAAAAGTAGGAACAACAGACACTGGGGACTCCTAAAGTGGGGAGGGATAGAGAGAAGTAAGGACTGAACAAACTACCTAGTGAGTACCATGTTTGCTACTTGAGTGATGGGTTCTATAGAAGCCCAAACCTCACCATCACAAAACAGACTCATGCAGCAAATCTGCACCTGTCCACATGTACAACTTGAATCTAAAAATTGTTTAAATAGTAATAAAAGAAAACAAATCAGTTGCTGAAGACCAAAGTGGTCTACCTGACCCTTTTGTGCAGGTTCAACCTTGCTGTCACGAGGCACGAGCCTCACCAAGGCCACCCTACATCTTTAGCCCTCCAGCTCTGGGTTCATTTCTTCACTCCAGCCAAATTCCGGAGGGGTGGTGTGCTATTCCCACCAGGAAGTCAGACTCACAGATCGTCTAATAACTGTCCCCACAATAAAAGTCAATGGAGAGATGGGATCCTTTTCCTTCTACATATTCATAAAGGGAGATTACATAGGAAAGTTTAGTCCCTGGTACCACGGTAAGAAATCTTTCCTTTGTTGCCTACTTTGCTGAAGAGAGAAAACAAAAATCAAACTCCTACGCACAGTGATGTAGAAATGGCCAGCAAGGGAGCATTTGCCCAGCACACTCTCCCCTAAAGGCACCAGATGCAGATCAATTTGGTGAGACTACTCTGCCCGGTCTCGGGAAGGGATGAACAAAGGGAGATTCAGTCCCTTTGGCTAGAAAGCAAGACGGGAAGAGACTCAGCTCAAAAATCAAATTGCTTCTGTAATTTGATGTTTTACTCTGGTCTTTTTTGACACACGCAGTAATACAGAAATATTTTGAATTAGCAACTTTCTGGCTGGGCACAGTGACTCATATCTGTAAACCCAGCATGTTGGGAGGCCAAGGCTGGAGGATTGTTTGAAGGTAGGAGTTTGAGACCAAGTCCTGGGCAACATAGCAAGACCTCATCTCTACAAATAATAAAAAAAAAAATAACCATGCATGATGGTGCATGCCTATAGTCCCTGCTACTGGAAGACTGAGGAGGAAGGTTTGCTCTAAGCCCAGAAGGTCGAAGTTCCATGATAGTCTCAAGGTACTCCAGCCTGGGTAACAGTATGAGACCCTGACTCAAAACAACAAAACCCTTTTTATCTCAGTTACTTAGTTTCAATACATTTAATCAGTAAACATTACCTCACAATGTGTTTGGTTCTGAAGTTTCTTTTAACCCAATGGAATGAAAATGCTCCCTGCCAATTGTCTTCTGAGAGTGTTAATACCAGCACACAAAGTACCCATTACTAGTCTTGCTTTCTAAATAAGAGCCTTGGCAATGACCTCCAGCTGAGAACTGGCACTTGTGTAGAATCTGGGTCTTTAGGAAAGAAAATCAAGGGAGGAAAGAACACAGCGTGCAGAAACAGAAAAAAGACCCAAGGATTTATTAAGTAATGGAGAATATATATGTGCATATGAGTCCTGTAGCACCATGAAGTTTAGAGCTTTAAATCTACAATCCTTTAGACGTATTTCATGACAGCTGCAAGATGAAGGAGAATTTATATTTAATTTGTATATGTATATACTTTTTATCCTAAAAAAAGAAGAAAGCACGCATATTACTTTCTTGTCATTAAAAAAAATTGCAAGATAATTTGTTTCCAAAATTCATGATTGTAAAGAGAGAAGGAAAAAAGAGAAGGAAAATGAGACTCAGAAACAAAACAGTTTTATGGCCATATTTGTATTGGATCAATAAATATGACTGAATAAGCATTTTCTCTGTCAGAGAAAATATTAACATTTTAAAATATTTTCTTAACTAATTTTAAAAGGAAAGAGAATGTGACTACATTTAGTTTTTAATTGTTTTCTGTTTACTTGCTGTAGAAACTAACTTGTTAATTGCAGTAGATTTTTTAAAAAATTTAATGTTTGTTTGTGCATCATGATAAAATTTCAAAACATCCTTGCCAAGAAATTATTATTAACTTTTTTTTAGTTCCTTTCTAAATGGGGGAGTGAGGGGGGGAGATGGGGTAGCTTCTTAACCACAATCTTGGACTTGCCTTTTGGCTTAAGCATTTGAAAAGGAAAGTCAGTATATTTGTATATAACGCCTACATCTTTAATGACATTGCTAATGGTGTCTGGATGATGTTCCTACTGTAATTACATGATATCATGCTTGACATTTACTGTAGTAGATATAACAACCAAGGTAATGTTTACTACAATTGTATGTAAATTAAAATATCTACAAACTAAAGTATTTTCTATTTTTGTCAGTTTTACCAATTCAGTCCTTCTCACTATCCTTGTTGGGGGGGGGGAGTCCCTTAATTATATGTATCCAAAATGCAAAATCTACTTAGCTGCTAGAATAATTCACTTCTGTCCTAAAAGTCTTGCCTTTTGTAAAAGTGTTCATTTCCTGGGCTGTATGGAAGAAAGTATTCAGATTGGAAGGGCTTCAAAGCAAATAAACAGAATAAGGGGACTCCCAGAATAATAGATTTCTAGAATTAGAGCACTTTTTTATAGATTGGGAAATAGCTCCAGAGTCTGTGACCCGCCCAATATCACAGAACTAGTTATCCACAGAATATCAGAAATAATACTCATCGTTACCGGATACACAAAAACTCTTTCCTCTGTAGTTGGAAAGATTAGCTACAGGAAAAGTCTTTCCAGAAGGGTGACTCACTCTCTGCTAAGGATGAAAAGTAACTTAAAAGGAGAGAGAGCAGAGGTAAGGGGAATTAATTAGTGCAGTGCCAAAAGCTATGGAATAAAACTGATGCCATGAAATTTGCTCACTGTTGTTTTTTTGTGTGTGTTAACTGGATGATATGTGTCGGTGTGTTTTCCGGGTCATTTGGCATACTGGGGTAGGCAGGGCAAGCACACAGCATAAAAAAATATATCAGTCACAAATTCTGAAACAGGGAGTTGCCTTTGTTCTAATAAACATTTTAGGAATGTAAACATCCACTGGGAAGGATAGGTCATTCACACCTCACTGTCAATTGCTCTAATTAGGTAACACCTTGTTAATATCCCCAGGCAATGAAAAATAAAGGGTGAAGAAAGAGAAAGGAATACTTTTCTAAGGGTGAGACGCTCAGATGTGAAGACTCCACTCTGGGCAGTACCTAGTTGAGATCCTTATTTTGGAAATTAACTTCTCCAAATGAGAGCTGGAGAGAAAGGAAGAATAATTTGCTTGGACTATAAGCTTCACAACTCTTCTTCCTTCAGATCGTCCCCACTTGTCATTCTCTAATTTGAACATAGGAGTAAATGCTCAAGAAACTTTTAGAACCCATCCTCAATAAATGCTGAAAATGTAATCTTCAGGTCTCATAAGTTATAACTTCTCTGCATAAATTTTCTGAGTATTTTCCTGCAAGTCTGTTATCCCAGCACTCTAATACATGTCTTCAAGAATCAGGTCAATCATTTTTTAACAGTATAACTAAGATGATCACACTAATAGGGATAATAGCACCCACCTATCCTAAAACAGTGTTGTTGACTTTTTTTTTTCCACAAAAGGGAAATTTCTGTGACTAAGAAACAGAACAGGTTCATTGCTAGATGTAGCAGGATATCACCAAAGCTCTATTTCACTTTTTGGAACCATAGACCATGTTTTAGCTTCATGAGAAAAAAAGAAAAAGGCAAAGACATCAGAGGTGTTCAACCAAGCTTGGAGTCTTTTTTTTTTTTTTTTTAAACCAGTTATGGACTAAAACAAGTTACACGAAGGCCCAGGCATGCAAGAATCCTCTGATTTCAAACTGTGAATGTGAACACTGATGCCAGTTTGTAACTATGATTTGATCTTCATAATAGGGGAAGAATGGAAAAGAGAGACAACATCTACTATGTTGAGATATATACTCAAACTTTATAGAGGAGATCTAGAGAATTGTCCAAGAAATGTGCCTGCACCTGTACAATGGCACCCTCCAAGCTCAATCCTGTAAAGTTACCTCCTCTTTGTTTTTGTACTTGACAGTTAATTGCTCTAATTGGACAAGGGCTGAATGTCCCCTCTTCATTTCTCTCACTCTAACTTCTTTCATGACTTCTTAGGTTTTGGTTAGTTGATTAAGCTTAAGCAGTTTGGTTATCTATCCAACTCTTATCTCATTAATTGGACTAAATGACACTTAGAGGACAGAAAAGGGGGTGAAAATAGTGAGTGCTAAGTAAATACTGCTGGTGTTTCCCAACCATAAAAAAACCCATCCAATAAAAAGTATACTTTTTTATTATGTTTGTGTGCCAATATTTAAGGTATTTGAGGTAATCAAAGTAATCTGCCCTGATGCATAAGACAACTTCTGGTTTTATCAGCCCATTAAGGGTTTCCAATCCCTGAGATAGACACCACGCAGTCACGTCCTTATAGAAGAGGATCCTTGGAACTTCAGCTCACTCTTAGACGTATTTTTGGTTTTGTTTTTCATTTTTATGGTTTTAGGTTCTTCAGATCACCCCAGGAGTACTTTATTTTAAGAGAATTTCACTTGGAATCATCCTCTCTTAAGAAAAATAAATACAAGCGAATGTATCAAAGCATTAAATGTAAGCACTTCTGCATCTGAGCTATAAAAGTACATTGCTGAATAGTGCTTGGTGGTGGTGTATACAGTTGATGAGGTTTTCTCTAGCTCCCATGGTATTAGACAGTGGTCTTCAATCTGGGAATGTAATAAAAATCCTAAAGGAGTATTTCAAGGAGAGCTACTTGATAAAGTTTTTCCTCATGTAATACCACATTAACCAGAACAATTCTGAAAGAAGCTTTTTGTGAATGGACAGGGCTGGAGCACATTTTTGTGGATTTGTATATGTCAAAATGTGTTTCATGGACCAATGGCACCAGGATGCGGTGCCCATTCGAGAGGTAGACTCCTGGGTTCTGCACCAGACCTCCCAGTTGAGAGTCTCTCTGGGACAAGCCTTAGAGGTCTGCACTGGAACACACTCCTCATGTGATTCTCATCCAAACTCATGTTTAAAAATCACTGCTTTGCCGGGCTCGGTGGCTCAGCCTGTAATCCCGCGCCTTTGGGAGGCTGAGGTGAGTGGATTGCCTGAGCCCATGTGTTCAAGACCCACCTGGGCAGCGAGACCTCATCTCTACAATAAATCAAAAAATCAGCCGGGCATGGTAGCGCATGCCTGTAATTCCGGCTACTTGGAAGGCTGAGGCAGAAGGATCGCCGGAGCCCAGCAGGTCGAGGCTGCGGTGGCCGGGAGAGGCCACTGCACTCCAGTCTGGGTGACAGAGTGAGAATCCAACTCAAAAAAAAAAAAGAAAATCACCTTTAAATAGTCATTTGATAATTTAATTGTGCTAACTTCTGATAACATTCAAGAGAGCGATGACACTGCTTTTCACTACAGTTCAGTTATCAAGTAAGATGTCATTCCCTTTTTAGTGTGGGATGGCATACAAACAAACTTGATCTTTCAAGTCAGAACAACCTATATTTGCCACCACTTGAGCTGTGTAACCTGGAAAAAGTTTGCCAACTTATCAGAGCATCAGTTTCCTTATCTCTAAAATGGGGAAACTAATAACAGCTACCTCAAAGAACTGCCTGGAAGCTGAATGAGCAGCCAGATATGCAAGACATATAGACATAGCAAGACATATATGCCTGAAACATAATGGGCACTTAATCCATGCTCCATGTTGTTATTATTATTGCTTTCCATCTTAGCAACTGGATGTGACTATAATCTCTTTTAAAATATTCAGTTAAAACAAACGTTCTCTTATAATTCTTGCCGTATTGTCAGCCATGTTCCAGGAAAGGACTATTGCATAATCCGCCAAATGAGAACAAAGTGAACCTTGACTAATCAGCAAACATGCCCATGCATGTCTTTCTGGTAGCCATTCAGTCAGCTCTTAAATTGTTCCCATTGTGCTTCTTTTTTTTTTTTTAAATAAAATATGTACCAACATTTTTCTTTGCTAATGCTAAATCTAATCTGCATTAACTGCTTGCTTTGTGCAGTTGTTTGGTATGTATCCACATTTTATATCTGTAGAATATTTTTAAAGTTTTTTTTTCATGAGCAAGCTCTTAAGTGGCCCCGAGCAGGCAAAGTGTCACAGTGTTTACTCACAAAGCTGAATGACATGGTAAGAGATGATGTGGGTCAGGACTCAATGACAGATTGGGAATAACTGATCAGCAGACATTTATAGCAGAAATGCCAGGCTATAGCACAGCTTTGATTGTTGAGTTCTGCTACACAGTTTACAATATTCCCACATACGTAGTGCTGTTGTTTTATTTCAATCACTCAGTTTTCAATGTACATTGTATTCAAGTTTTTAAAAAAATTTTATTTTAAAGATGTGAGGTACAATTCAGGATTAGGTACATAAATGGTCATCATACAGGTGAAGTTTAGGCCTCCCTTTGGTTCCCACTTCACCTGGTTTGGGATCAGGTACCCGTATTGATATCTTGTGCTCCCTCCCCTCCTGGTAGTGTCTCACTACTGCCTATACATTTCTTGTAGTATTATAATAAATGTTCAGGGTTCACTTATAAATGAGAACATATGGTACTCAGTTCTTTGTTCTCTCATAGTCAATGATCTATTGCAGGTACTCAAGTTTTTAAATGACAAATTCTATGCTGCTTGATGTTGCAACTTGATGTCTCCAAACCCTGTCATTTTGCCATCAAATTATCTTCTAAGGCCAGTCTTTTTATATCTGTCTGAGGCAAGTAACTAAAGAATCACTACTACAGAATGGTGTCTCCTCCAGAAAAACACAGGTATTTTCCAAGTGAGATAATGACATACAGACTAACGGCATATATAAAACCCTGGTGTATTTTGAGTCACAGCAGGTATAAGGATGGAAAGCCAGATTCTTGACCCTCCTATTAAAATTAGCTACAGGAAATGGAAAAATATTTTACAGTCCTCCAAATCAGGCTGTTAAGAATTAATGGAAAAATCCAACGTTGTCTTTGTGCTTCCCTGAGTCTAATCACATTTAGTCCTATTAGATTAAAGAAGAGTAGATAACTCTCAAAGCAAACAGAGGAAGTCGAGATACAATTTGACTTAATGATTGAGCACTAATGAAAGATCTATGGGAAACTGATTTTGAGCTAAAGCAAATAGGATTTGTAGTAATTTGAAAATAACTTGAGGAACACATAACATATAAAATGCCAGCTTTCACTGTCAGACAATCAAAATTGTTCATACATTTAAAAGGGTCTTAGGGGTTTTTGGGGGGGAGAATCATTTTTTAAAACTCAAGCTTTGGATAGAAAGGCTACTCATAAGCATTGGGGCTAATGAAGTGTTCTTGTTCCTTAGCAAGAATAAAATCTGTTGCAAATGGTTCAATAATAGGGAAAAAAAAGTTTATTTGGAGCTACAGTTAATGCAGGGTCTTAGAGAAGTCACACAGCTATCCTAAGTTCCATATTTTCAGGCAGAAATATGAATGCAGCTGTCACTTTGCAAGAGGTTGTGCATTTTGAATGCTGATAAAGATGATTCACCAAGATCCATGAAAATAATTGAGTCTTAAAATAACATAGTGCATTTTAGGTATAAAAGCATTCTCTAACACTGAAATATTTCCAGTCATTTCATGATCTTCTAGACAGGGTTTGAAATGAAGCTCTACATTCACCTATATGGTATCATATCTTCCCATTATTACAGGCTTATGTTTTCTGTGTTTATTTTTTTAGTTCTGTAGGCAATATACCAATTAAATAGTTTACATATTTATTGTACTATATCTTGCTTACTTAGAAGATTCTTATGGCATCTAATAAGTCTTACAAGTAACCACCAGAAAAAAATGTTTCATGGGTTAACAAGCTCCACACTCTCTTCACTTCCTAAATTTCTCTTCCCCTGTCTATACTGTGATATGGCACGGTGTTTATGTGAGTGTACATTTGTATGTCTGTGTATTATAAAGCATCATTCTTTCTACAAAATATACACATCTATATAGCAGAAATAGTTATTTCCTACCATGGACAGTGAAACAATGGCAAACTATTTTTTTTTTTGGTTAAATTCATGAGAAATAAAATTTCATATTCTCTAATTCCAATATCCTGACTTTGATTTCAAGGCTCCCTTTGGATGTTTTAAGGCTGGTGAACCCTGTGAAGTCCTGTTTTCCTATTGACTTTCATAATTAACAATTTGATTTCTAATTACTATGCACACATCTATTGTATGAATTTATCTAAATAATATTTTACATGACTGCCACTTGTCGATTAAATCCATTAGCATTTTTTTTTTTTTGAGTTGGAGTCTCACTCTGACGCCCAGACTGGAGTGCCGTGGCCGCTCCCGGCCACTGCAGCCTTGACCTGCTGGGCTCCGGCGATCCTTCTGCCTCAGCCTTCCGAGTAGCCGGAATTACAGGTATGCGCTACCACGCCTGGCTGATTTTTTTATTTATTGTAGAGATGAGGTCTCGTTGCCCAGGCAGGTCTCGAACCCACGGACTCAGGCAATCCACTCACCTCAGCCTCCAAAAAGCGCGGGAATTACAGGCTGAGCCACCGAGCCTGGCTTCTATTAGCATTTTTAACAGTAAGAATCATGTTTTATTTCCAGAATATCCATTTAATAATTTATTAAGTCTTTGGAAATGAATATTAATTTAATATTCAAATTTACTTCAGAAGATATTTGGTTTTACATATCTATAACCAAGAAATGTAAATCTGTAACAAGTATAATGAAACTTTACCCGATGCTTCTCAATAAACAGACTCTATTGTTTTAAATTTAGTGATAAAAAGATATTTCTTTATTTCTTTTGGGACAGAGTTTCGCTCTGTTAACCAGGCTGCTGTGCAGTGGTGTGATCACAGTTCACTGCAGCCTCGAACTCTTAGGCTCAAGCAATCTTCCTACCTCAGCCTCCTAGTAGCTAGGACTTCAGGCACATACCATCATGCCCAGCTAAGTTTTTAATTTTTAATTTTTTGTAGAGATACGGTCTTGCTATGCTTCTCAGGCTGGTCTCAAACTCCTGGCCTCAAGCCTTAGCCTCTCAAGGTTTTGGGATCACAGGCATGAGCCACTGCACTTGGCCTTTTTAAAAAAAATCATATTGTAGAAGTTATATTTTCCAAAAAAGACAATAACAACATTTCTGGTCCTGTATACTCTTCCAGAACCTTGCTACTACTGCATTAGGAAGTAGAAACTTTTTTCCTTTCCTTGAAATTGAGTAGTCTTTTGGGACTGCCCATGACAAATAGTATGTGTCAGAGGTGAGGCTGTGTCAGTGGGGCACGCTCGTGGTCACCGCAGCCTCAACCTGCCAGGCTCAGGCAAACCCTTCTGCCTCAGTCTTCCAAATAGCTGGACTACAGGCGTGAACTACCATGCCTAGCTAATTTTTAAATTTATTATAGAGACGAGATCTCGCCAAGTTGCCCAGGCTGGTCTCAAATCCCTGGGCTCAGGCAATCCTCTCGCCTTGGCCTCCCAAAGTGCTGGGATTATAGGCATGAGCCACTGCCCTCAGCCAGGCTATGTGACTTCTGAGGCCAGGTCTTAAGGGTAAAAAGGCTGTGCCTGGCTCTCTCTTGGGTCATTTTTCCTTGGATCCCAGTTGCTATGCTCTGGGGATCACCAGGCCACATGAAGAGGCCAAAAGCAGCTACGGTCTCCACCAAGAGCCAGTATCAATGGCCACAAGTAGCAAGAGAGCTTTCAGAAGATTCCAGCATCCAGCATTTAAGTCTTCTAGCTGAGGACTCAGGCATTGTGGGACAGAGATAAGCCATTCCTACTGCGTCCTATCCAAAATTCCTGATCTACAAAATGTGTGAGCATAATATGTGCTTTTTTGGTACCAGGTGTTTGCAATTTGTTACACAGCCATAGATAACCAGAACACATGTGCACTTAGAACCTAAGCATGAAGACTATTTGGTCTTAATGTGTTGTATCTGTTGACACCTAAAATATGGTTTTTCTCTTGGTTTCTTAAAATAATTTGTTACTTTATTCATTTATGTTTTTCTCTACTTGGTAACCTGTACTAAAATCTACCTTGCAGAACTTATCAAAATGAAGAAAATGTTTTCCAAGGAGGCCTCAGGAACCACTGATGTGTTCCGAGATCTGTTTCCCTGAGACTGTCCCCTGCAAGCACTGACGATTCTTTTTTCTTGGCCAAGTGGGGCAGACGAAACTTTGTATGGGCCTGAATGGGCTAGTCCTTCTGCATGCACAAGTGTGAGGTGATTCTCTGGTGGGCCAGGAACTGGAAATAGTGAGTGGGAGATGGCTTCTTCATCAGCACCACATCAGCCTTGAACTGATGACCTCTCAGTCCTTTGAGAAGGCAGATTAACACAGGAGTCTTGAGGCTGCAAGGAATAATTTCATTTCATAAATATTTACTGAGTGCCCCCTTCCTCCTGTAAGGATTCCTAGGGACCTTAGGGTAGGCAGGTAACTGTGGAAACACAGTAACTATGTGGTGAGGACTAGAGCAGGGATAAGCACCCAACCTTCCCACTGCCCATGCCTCTCTTCCTACACCAGCATCTCAACCTCAATCACCTTTCCTCCATATTCTAGTATTCAAAACTTTTTACAGTCTGGCCACAACCTACTTTCTAGTTACATCACCAATAACCCACATAGAGCTTGTACTACATGCAGCTTGCTTCTGCCAAGTTGAACCTTTCCTGCTCCCCACTCCCCAAACACAGCCTAGACTTCCTCCTTCAACCATCTGCCTGCCCCACCGTTCTTTAAGTTTTCCTTGACACCTTGGGTACATTTTACCTCCTCTGGTAAAAATACCTTCAGCTGGTCCAAGTTCTCCTTAGTGCCTAGTTCAAGGGTGAGATCTCCTATAATACCATCATATCTGGAAGTTCTCTTTTCTTTCTCTTAAAATCTGTAGCATTTTGTATTAAACATTCTCATAGTAGCTCTCATATCCCTTCTTTTAATAATAAACTAAGTATTTACCTAATAGCTAGCCCCTCACCTCCTAAAAGTCCTCAAAGATATATGTGTGCATGTGTGTATGAGGGACCCCCCAAAAAAACACTGAACTTCTAAAATTATGTATTTATTCTTACATGTGTAAACTTCAGTTGCCTTCAAAGGACTCTCTGTTTGATGCAATGCACCTATCAAGATATTTTTTCCACTGCTCAAAACAGGTTTTGGACTTGTCAATTTTGATGACTTTTGGTGCTTCTGCCATTTTTTTGTTTCACCTGTTCCACATTGGTAAAATGTTTCCCTTTGAGGACTTTTTACATCCAGGGAAATGAAAAAAAGTCATTTGGGGCAATATTGGGAGGGTGGGACATGAGGGTTCATGCCATTTTTGGTCAAAAACTGCTGAACACTCAGTGCACTGTGGGCAGGTGCATTGTCAGAAGAGCCAGTCATCTGTTTGCCACAACTCAGGACGTTTCTTCCACAAATTGTAATACAACCTTTTGAAAACTTCCAGATAAAAATTGTGATTGACCATATGATCTGGAGGAAAAAATTCTGAATGTACTAAAAGAGTATATGTATACATACACACACACACACACACACACACACACACACACACACACACACACAGTTACATTCTAAAAGAAAGATCAAATTGATAATTTATCAAATTTATAATTTATGGCAGTCCTGGACAGCTACAAGTATAAAGTTATCTCTGCAGGAAATTCAGAAGAAAAATCATGTTCCATCACCTTATGATAATTTATTCTAGTAATGTCTAGTTTCAAGAGACCTCTGAAATGTAAATGGCTAATATGCCATAAAATAGAACTTAAAGTTGTAATCACTTTCATAAGAAACTGTTTTCAAGTTCATTTCTAGAAAATTATATTTTTTATTTTTTGGCAAAATAAATGGTGATTCATTATTTATATAATTATTAATAGCTCAATGCACAAAGGTTATATATTCCTTTTAGCACAACTGAAATACATCAGTTGCTCAACCTTGAATTTTAAATACTACATTGGGCCACTTACATTGTGACCTTTTTGACATTTGCTGAAATTTATAATTCTGCATTGAAAATTTATTTCATAGTTTCTGAATACTTGTAAAAGGTTGCAAATCATAATATTTAAAAATTTTTTAATCAGATATTTGCATTCAGCATTCTTTGGTTATGAATATGGACAAAAATCATGAAGTGCTTAAGAATTAAATTAATAATTTTCTTAAAGAGTTTCTGAAGTGTTATATATCTTATATGTTTTATAATTACTTTATGGATAAAGAGAAATAAATACACTGCTATTTAGCAATATAAAAGTTATTTTGCACCAAAGGTAATACATTGAATATATATTTTGAGTTATCTTTACTCAGATTCTAAATTCATGACCCTCATCAAGGAGCCACTGTGTGCTGAACTTCTAGTGTGCCGGGCCTCATGGGTCACATCCTAACATCAAGGGGTCTTTGGGACCACCACAGTCAACAGGCCCTTTTTCACACCCCCAACCCACAGCTGTCTTCCTGGAAGGAAAGACTTTATAGCAACGTCTCTACCCTTACATGTTGGGTGGCCTAGAGCAAGTTACCTCACTGCCCTGATTCCCATTTCTTTATTTATAAGATGAGGATAATAATAGTGTCCAGCTTCCCCAGGGTTTTTGTGAGGATTATACAGAATAATAAGAAATCTGTAAATGCTGTCTATTTTATTACAACAATCCTAACATGTGGGATCTTTATCAGAAAACTTAGAGAATAAGAGAACGCCCAACCTCCAGAGGCTGATAAACAGGCTGTATCTGTTTTGAAAGGTTCCAGAAATTCTCCTATCTCAAATCTCCTCTATCAGACTCTATCCTTCTGAAAGCTTGCAGTGACTCAGAGACTCTGTCAATCTATAATTTATGGTTCATCTCTTTTGTAAAAGAGGATGCTTGCGGGGAGGCACTATGCCTTGTCGGTCATTTAATCCTCTGCATGATTGAATTTATTAGCTCTTTTCCTGAGAGCAGATGAGGGTGGATTAGTCCATGGATGAGCCTAGGAACAGAAAGTAAAGAGGCAGGGTGTATTGGAGGTGGGGAGTCATCACAAACATATCTGTCCTTCTCAAAATTGCCTAAAGATTAGATACAGCCACACAAAGGAGTAAACATCTTTTCTGTGTGAATCTCTAGGATGGATTTATAGTCCTGTATAGGAAGGCATTATGGATTCTGGTGAGGTTTAATTAACACATGTAATACTCTAGTGATAGTGTCTGGCCTCAAAGTTTCAACAAAAATGGAGAGGGAGGAAGGGGAGATAGAGACAGAGACAGAGAAAGAAGTGGTGGAGGGAAAAGGAGAGAGTGATTTAAAAAACAGGATCATATTATACTTTTGTACTTGATTTAGAATCTGCATGGAGATAACTTGAAATAATATATTAAATGTATTCCCTTTGTGCAAAATAATACCTGCTTCTCTTTATCTTTTTCATAAAATGTTTATATAGTAAGTTAATATAATAATATTAATATTTACCCCTATACTCTTATACATGCAGAAACTACTTCTGTTATAAAAGTGTGCATGTTTCTGCATCTTCACTTTACATTATATATATGCATTTTCCTCTTTGTTTTAATACATGCATAATATCTTATTGTATAGATATATTTTACTACTTGTAAAGAGTTCCTATAGGGAAACTTAAGATGTTTCTAGCATTACCAAAAATGATGTGGCAACTTTGCAGTTTAGTGTTGCATATGAGCACAAAGAGATTAACGGGATAAAATCATAAAAACAAAATTACTGACTCAATGTTTATATACATCTTTGTTTGGTGGAATAATGCCCAAATGCAGATTATTCTTTGTACTTTGCCCATTTTCTACTGGATCATTTTATTTTTCTTACTGATTTATAAAGACCATTGTCTATTACAAATTATGAAACTTTTGTCATATATGTGACAAATGTTTTTCTCCAACTTTTCTTTGCTTTTGTTTCATGATGTCTTTTGCTGTGTAGATTTTTTAACATAATGAGATGCACAAATCAGTTTCTTTTTGGTTCTCAGTTTCTGATGGGCTAAAAAAGATTTCTCCATTACTAAATAATAAAAGAAAGAGAAAAACGCCTCTAGGTTTTCTTGTACTATTTCTATGGTTTCATCTTTTAACTTTAAACTATGCCATATGAAATTATCAAAAATAAAGTGGTTTTAGCCTACTACATGTCAATTCCAGACAAATGTATTTAAACCTTTGGTCCAGTTGAAATTGTGTGTATGTGTTTGATTTGTGTGTGTTTGAGGTATGTGTATTTGAATGTGTGTGTTTGAGTGTGTGTTTGGGCGTATGTGTGTGTGCACATGTGAGGTATAAAGACATGAGATAATGTCATCTTGTTTCTACTGCTTCCCCATCTAAGCATCTTCAAATGTTTCAATGAATATTCATCACTTATGTATTTGGACCTATTTTGGACTACATATTCTGCCCCAAGGATATATCTATTTAAATTACTGTGGTTGTCAAGTAGATCCCAATATCTGATAGAACTAATGTTCTCTTGCAAATCTTCTTTTGTGAATTTCCCCCCATATATTAGACAAGGTTTATTTTTTACAAATGAACATGATTATTTTAAACAATTCAAAAGTAAAGAAAAAGACTTGCTTAAAAGGGCAAAGTGAGCCTAATTTAAGATTGACCTCTTCATAGTTAATTTTCTCATACAAGAACAAAATATGTCTTTCAATTTAGTCATATTCTCTTTTACATATCCCTCAAAAGGATATTCAGATTTTTCTCCTTATCGTTCCTCCACATTTTAAATCTGCCACCTTACTGACTTTTCTTACTATTTTATTTTATTATACAAATATGAGGTACAAGTAAGCATAATTAGGCTGCATGCAGGTGAAGTTTGGGCTTCTAACTTGCCCTCACTCCCTCTGGTAGTGGACCGGGTACCCTTTGTGTTGTTACGTGCTTCCCACTTTCCTCTGTCCCTCCCTCCCTCCCTGCCCTAGCAGTGCCTAGGTACTGCCACTCCCTACCTTGTGCTTATGTGGCTAATGTTCAGGGCCCACTTATGAGTGAGGACACGTGGTATTTAGTTTTGTTTCTTACTATTTTAAAATAGTTTTTTAAGCAAAATTTTTAATGTTTTCTAGTCACACATTCATATTATATGTAACGAAAGATAAGTTTGCCATATCACTTTCAATGTTTGTGTTTTTTTTATTCTTACCAGGTTGTATCAACTGCTGACTTTTGTGGGAATATTTCTAAAACTTATTAGCTCTGATGCTGCAGTACACACACACATACACACACACACACACACACACACACACACACACACACACACACACAAGTACAAATTTTTTATAACTTATTTTGCATTTGGATGAATACATGCTTGCTACAGCCCCAGTCATCACTGTAAAGAATTATTTCAGGACCATTTTGATTATTTTTGGAGGGCTCTGTGCCCTGACTGAGTTCTGGAGAAGTATGTGACAGACCTTGATGACCTTCACTTGATACGATCCAAATGTTGCTATATTTGGCAGATGTTCTTTTGGGGTTGGATTTTGACTGTTTTCAAGTTTACTAATGTTGAATTTTCCCCTATAATTTTTGCATTTCTTTTTGTTATTTTTGATAAGTCTCGGGGAGAAATAAAAATATCCTTCCTCACAATCTATACTGTTACTCTAAGGCTATCTGTTGTTCCTTGGCATGACTACTTAATTTATCTAACCAATTTTCTATTTCTAGAAATTTGAGTTGTTCCAAATTTTCACTGCGATGGATGCCACTGGAAAGAAGAAAGATTTTAAAAGACTAAAATTAGAGAAAATCCGATTCAATCACACAAAATATTGACTAGAAGAAAATTTGAGAGTGCCTGTAGAATAATGAGAAGTATTTTTATGGGGTAAGCTGCTCAAGAAGAAAGGAACATAAAGGGAACTAAATCTCTTTAGCAAGTTCCTCTTATTTAATCTCTTCTCTTTCTCCTTCCCACATCCTCTCTCATTCAGGGTCTGCTGTGGCAATACTGCTGTGAATAATTAGAACACCTCTCTCACTTGCTGTGTGAGGTGAAGCCAGGACTTGGTGGCAGACAGTCTTCCGTGTTTCCATTTCTTTAAGCACTCACATAAATAAAAATCCAGGGTTGCCATTAGAATCTCAGAAGTGTTTTTAGCTTAGGCTACTGTCTGGAAAAAATTTATTTTCTGCAACAAGGATCTCAGCTACTATAAATTATGATTATGGGAATGGTATATTAGTTTAAGTCAGGAGGATGGTCACCTCGAATAAAAGGGACAAACCCTTACCTTGGGCAAATATATGTTGTTTTGTTTAAGAATAATGATAGCAACATTTTATTGGTCACGTATCTTAGACATAGATGCTACAAAATTTTTTTAAAATGCTTCGCCCTTTTCCTTACTCTGTCTGAAAAGTCTATAGATTTACACAGTCTAGCTTACATTCAAACTTTAATTTCTCACCTCTAGTGGCTTCATCAGTTACAGATGTCTCAAATCAGACTGAGTGCTAATATGGGCAGTGGAGAATAAAACATCAAAGCCTACAACAAAACCCGCTACAACTTTTAAATAACTGTACTGTTGAAACACAATGCTGGGTAGAAAGGACAGAGTAGTGTGTTATATGATCTGTGCCTGGAAAATTCTTACACTGTACTGGGCTAAATAGAGATGACAATTTGTAATGTGTAACACATTCTAAGATTGACAAGATCAGTGACAGAGTGTCACACAGACGTGCAGAAATTATCCTATGAGTTCTTTTGTCTGAATGTGTGTGTGTGTGTGTGTGTGTGTGTGTGTGTGTGGTTTCATTCCTTCAGTAGATACAAATTAGACAGCCAGTGAGAGGCCTGATCAGTGGTTGACTAGGTTCTAGAACAAGCAAGGTCAAGATTAGATTTGCAGAAGGAAAAATAATACTTTCATAGGGCCAAGCTGCCATTACATTATGAATGGAATGAGTGGGGAAGAAGGAAGAGTGAGTTATATCAGACTTGCCAGGGGAGCTCTTTTGAAACTGACAAACCTTGGCTTCCTTTTCTCGTGGGCCTGGTGAACTACTAGAGGGGAAAAGGAGAGATAGACACATTTTAAAGTTTTTTAGGTGATTGACTTTCTTCTCTTCCCACTCTGCATACACAAAAGGTTGATGAGGACCACTGCCCTGCAAAATCCATCCAGCTGGGCCCCTGGGAGGGCACCCTGCACTGACAGCACCTTTTATGGAATAAATCAGGATTATTCCTCTACAGCCACACAGTGAACCAGAAGTTACTCAGCTAGTAGACTGCAAAAGCAAAATTGAGAAAGCCCAGAGCTTTAAATGTTCATATTTCAATCATTTCTTTTAGTAGAGATCGTGGACATTTGTTAGTCATTTCATGGGATTATCTACATAAAAATGAAATATTCTATTACTAGATTTGGTTATATGGGAAAGGCTGCCAGTAATCTCAGGAAACCATTTTCCACCAGGAAGTGTAATACAAATCTTGTTTATTTTAAAGTCTTATATTTTATGATGGCTTAAAGAAAACCCCATTAATGTGAACATTCTTCATCCTCTTATCAGCAAATCAATCACAAAAATGAGTTTTGGTTATAAAGTGATTTAAACAGATAGAGGTGCAGGTCATAAGTTACAATTTTAAAAGTGCAAAAATAGAAGTTAATGGGGGACTTTTTGTCTTAGAAGTCTACAGTCAGCATTTCATTCATCAATTCATATAATTATTAATATTTGACAGCTTTAAATCTAGCAAGAATCTCATGTGCATGTCACCAATCCTGAGGGACATTAAAGGGGCGGCAAAAGCCCAACATGACAATCTAGCGTGGCTCTCTTAACTAAATATGAATTACAGTTATGCCCTCGAAACATTAACTCCAAATGAAATAAAAGATTTAGCAATTCTTAGCTGAATCATTTTTTAAAATATGCAATCTTTCCTATTCCACAAGTTCATTTGCTAGTTTGAACCTATAGTATCAAGATATCTAATCCACTTGTCCTTTGAAACTCAAACTCAGCTCACATCCTAACTTATTGGTGAAAATTGTCAAATTCCTTCACTTAATGATAATATTTTCCCCATCTCCACATATATATTTAGAGAATAGAAAATTTATTAATGCCTCTCTTCAGAATTATCTATTATATCATGCTTTATGTAAGTAATTATATATGAGGAGGGACCCACAAAACCCAGAATTTATTTATTAAAAACTGTGTGTTCATTCCTACATGCCTAAAGTTCGGTCATCTTCAAAGTACTCTCCGTTTGATTCAATATACCTATCGAACCTTTTTTTTATCCCACTGCTCAAAACAGATTTTGAACTCATAAATGTTGATGCCTTTTAGTGCTTCTGCTGTTTTTTGTTTCACCTCTTCCACATTGGCAAAACATTTCCCTTTGATGACTTTTTTCAGTCAGGAAAACAGCAACAAAAAAAGTCAATCAGAGTGAGAGCAAGTGAATAGGGAGGGTGGGGCATGGAGGTCATGTCCTTTTTGGTCTAAAGCTGCTGAACACTCAGTGCAGTGTGGGGAGGTGTGGTTACAAATCATCCATCACGAAATGGGCATGAGTATCGAAAGAATCTCCCCCCCCCAAAATTCACACAGCCTCTCACAACTGCACTTGCTGGTACATTAATATCAGTGGGTTCCTAGAACACTAACCTGGTGGGAGAAGCCTGTTCTGCAAGGAGCCCACCCTCCAAAAAAAAATTCCAGGTTTTTTTGGGGTCCCCCATATGTATGTTATTCTTTTCTACAGAAACAAAACCTCTAAGGGCAGGGATGGAGGTTTTTCCATCATACCATCTTCTACTGAACCTTGAATAACATGAAACCTTCAGTTTCCTCCCATATCCCAAAGTTGTCCCTGTTAGGTGAACTAGCAAGTCTACATGATCCCAGTGTGAGTGAGAATGGGTGTGGTATGAGTGTGCCCCACCACGGGGTTGCCTCCTGGCCAGGGTGGGTTCTCTGAAACTTTTTTCTGCTCAAAACAGATTTTGAACTCATAAATGTTGATGTTTTTTAGTGCTTCTGCTGTTTTTTGTTTCACCTCTTCCATAATGGCAAAACATTTCCCTTGACAACTTTTTTCAGCCAGGAAAACAACAACAAAAAAAGTCAATCAGGGTGACCCTGAATTGGAATATCAAGGTAAATAATGATCTCACTTGTTTGTATTAATCTTTCTTAAATTCATGTGTGGCTCACATTAATTCCAATGTGTAATGATAGAAATATTTTGGTCTTTATTTAGAAGTTTGGCTACACGAAAAAATGCTCAATCTCACTAATCATCAAAGAAATGCAAATGAAGAATCCTAGAAGAAAATGTAGAAAACATCCTTACAGAAATTGGAATAGGCAACCAAGTCCTAATCAACTATCCAAAAGCAAATGCCATAAAATATAAGATAGATAAGTGGGACCTCATCAAACTGAAAAGCTTCTGCAAAACAAAAGAAAGCATCAAGAGAGTAGGGAAACAGCCCACAGATGGGAAAAAATATTTGCCAACTCCATATCTGACAAAGGCCTAACATCTAGGATCTACAAGGAACTCAAACATCCCGAAAAGAAAAAAACAAACAACCCTATTAAAAAGTGGGTAAAAGATATGAATAGATACTTCTCAGAAGAAGACATATGAACAGCCAACAGATACATAAAAATAATTCTCAGACTCACTAATCATCAGAGAAATGCACTTTAAAAACACTGAGATACCACAACTCCAAGTCAGGGTGGCCATCATTAATAACCCAAAAAAATGACAGATGCTGGAGAGGATGTGGGGAAAAGGGAATACTTTTACATTGTTGGTGGGAATGTAAACTAGTACAACCTCTGTGAAAAACAATGTGGCAATTTCTAAAAAATCTGAAAATCAACTTTCCATACGATCCAGCAATCCCCCTTCTGGGAATATATCCAAAAGAACTCAAATCACTTTATGAAAAAGATACCTGCACATGTATGTTTGTTGCAGCATTATTCACAATAGCAGCAACATGAAACCAACTGTGGTGCCCATCGAAAGTGGACTGGATAAAGAATATGTGACACATTTACATGATGGAATATTATGCAGCCATAAAGAAAAACAAAATTATGAACTTTGCAACAACCTGGATGGAATTAGAGTCTATAATATGCAGTGATCTATCACAGAAACAAAGATCTGAGTACCACATATACTCATTCATAAGTGGACCCTGAACATTTTTTTTTCTTTTTTTTGAGTTGGAGTCTCACTCTGTCGCCCAGACTGGAGTGCAGTGGCGGCTCCCAGCCACCGCAGCCTCGACCTGCTGGGCTCCAGCGATCCTTCCACCTCAGCCTTCCAAGTAGCTGGAACTACAGGTGCGCGCTACCACGCCCGGCTAATTTTTTGATTTATTGTAGAGATGAGGTCTCACCAAGTTGCCGAGGCAGGTCTCGAACCCGTGGGCTGAGGCAATCCACTCACCTCAGCTTCCCAAAGCGCAGGATTACAGGCTGAGCCACCGAGCCCGGCTGGACCCTGAACATTTATCATAAAGTCATAAGAAAGGGATTGGCAGTAGTGGGACACTGCTGGGGGGGGGCACTTAACATCAATAAGGGTACCCACACTTTACCTGCATGATGACCACATATGTACCTAACCCTCATTTGTATCCCACATTTTAAAAATGAAATAATTGAAAAAAGAAAGAAAGAAAGAAATGCAAATTGAAACCATACTGAGATACTACCTGACTCCAGTCAGGATGGCCATCATCAGTAACTCAAAAAACAACAGATGCTGAAGAGGATGCAGGAAAAGGAAGCACTTCTACACTTTTGGTGAGTGTGTAAACTAGTACAACCTCTGTGGAAAACAGTGTGGCGATTCCCGAAGGATCTAAAATCGACCTTCTGAACAACTCAGCAATCCCCCTTCTGGGAATATACCCAAAGGAACTCAAATCACTCTATGAAAAGGATACCTGCACATGCATGTTTATTGCAGCATTATTCACAATAGCAAAAACATGGAACCAACAGTGTTGCCCATTTGAAGTGGACCAGATTAAAAAATGTGGTATATATACACAATGGAATATTACGCAGCCATAAAGAAGAGCAAAATTATGAACTTCACAGCAACTTGGATGGATTTAGAGTCTATAATGCTCAGTGATCTACCACAGAAATAAAAAACCGAGTACCACTCATGTTCTCACTCATAAGCAGACCCTAAACAATTATCATAATACTATAAGAAAGGGATTGGCAGTAGTAGAAAACTGCCAGGGGAGGAAGGGGGACACACTTCATCAATAAGGGTACCTGATCTCAAACCAGGTGAAGTGGGGACCAAAGTGAGGCCCAAACTTTACTTATCCAATGACCATTTATATACCTAACCCTGAATTGTACCCCACATCTTTAAAATAAATGTTTAAAAAAAGAAGTTTGG
>NW_007012876.1:47822-82632 GCF_000164805.1 Carlito syrichta
GAAAGGACTCATTGTACTATAATGACAAGTATAATGTGAAATGTGTTATGAAATGACATACCTTTAAGAGCCATAGATAGTGGGAAGCATTCAAGATGCTCCAGTGCTGTGATCTGAATGCATCGAGAAGTGACCAGATTGTGTTTATGAGAGACTCTGACATTAAACAGATGGTGATATTAATGTCAGTACTGCCACTCGTAAACCATGTGACCTTGAACAATTTATTCAGAGTTTCTGGGCCTTCATTTACAAGGTTTTGAAAATTACATGAGACACTAAGTAGAGCACCTAGATGTGATCTCAGCACATGAGTAACTGGGGCTCCAAAAACAACACTCTCTAGTCACTAAGGTCAAGAGACAAGAATGACTGGGTCCCACTGAGAAGAACCCATTCATTTCCTCAGTAACTTATTTTACCAATATTTTAGATAAAGAGACTATTCATGTTTCTGCTCAATTTCTATTTACTTGGATTCTGAGGAGGTTTTAATGACTGGAGAAGGGAGTCATTGTCCGATACACAAAGCCAAAGGAAGAGCTGAAATTCCATTTTTAAAAAGTCTGTTGGCCATGCCATTCTATGAGGAGACACCCCCCAAAATGGAATTATCTTTTGGTGGACAGGCCCCTTGTAGTATAGGCTTCCTCCCCTAGGCATTCTAGAAACCCACTGGTATCAGTGTGCCAGCTAGTGTTGTTGTGACAGGCTGCGCTTGGCTTCTGTGAATTTTTTGTAGAAAGTCTTCCAACATGTTTGCCCACTTCATGATGGGTGATTTACAAGCACACCTGCCCACACTGCCCTGAGTGTTTAGCAGTTTTTGACCCAAAACAACATGACTTCCATGCCCCACCCTCCCTATTCACCCAATTTTGCCCAGAGTGACTTTTATTTGTTTCCTCAGATGAAGAAAGTTATCAAAAGAAAATGTTTTGCCAGTGTGGAAAAGGTGAAACAAGATATGGCAGAAGCACTAAAAGGCATCAAAATTGGAGTTCAAAAACTGTTGAGCACTGGAAAAAGCATCTCAATAGATGTATTGAATCAAGTGGAGAGTGCTTTGAAGATGACTGAGGTTTAAACATGTCAGAGTAAATACACAATTTTTTATAAATAAATTCTGGGTTTTTTTGGGAGGGTCACCCCTCACATGTGGGACATGGATTGCTAGGAAGGGATAGTTATGAGACTGGCAAAGGGAATTGAAAACCTATCATACAAAGAATGGACTGAGGATGGGGGGAGGACAGAAGTGTCGATCTATAAGAGAGAAAGGCTGAGGAGCCAAGGTCACTTCAAGTTTACAGGAGCAGCCAGACAAGGTTTTTGTGGCCCAAAGGGATAAAGTAGAAGACATGAATCAAGTTACAAGGGGATATATTTCTGTTCAGTGTACACGAAGAACTCGGTTCTGGCTGTTTTGTCTCTGCAGTGATGGACAGGGATGTGGATCTGAGAAGAGGTCACACTCTACTACCTTTAGTATTTACTCTAGACTTGATAGCTGACAAATCTGAGAAATCATCAGGAAACTTCTTTGTTTTGATGCTACACAAGGCTCAACTTACAGCAAACACAGAGGCAGTCATTTTAAATTTCAGAATCATGTGGCACATTTATTGTAAACTATCTGAAAACTGTTAAAACAATTACCTCTTTTGATGCCACATCTCTCTCCAGCTACCATCAATTTCCCTACTTTATTGTGTTGAAAAACTCTTCCAAGAAATCTCTAGTAAGTCAATCTCCACTGCTTTACTTCCTAGTTTCTCTGGCACCTACTTCCAATCAGACTTTCATCCTCACGATTGCAATGAACACACTTTTATAAATGTCACACCTCCACCTTACCACATTCCAAGTTTAATTCTCAGTTCTCATATTACATAACTTCTCAGCACATTGGAATTTCTAGTTACACCTTCTTTCTTAAAACTCTATTCACTTGCATGTTAACCCATCCCCTTTTGCTCGCTCTTTCTTTTTCTTTCTTTCTTTCTTTCTCTTTCTTTCTTTCTTTCTTTCTTTCTTTCTTTCTTTCTTTCTTTCTTTCTTTCTTTCTTTCTTTCTTTCTCTCTATCTCTCTCTTTCCTTCCTGCTCTCTCTCTTTCCTTCTCTCTCTCTCCTTCATTCTCTCTCTCTTTCCTTCTCTCTCTCTCTTTTCTTTCCCATGCTGCTGTTCCTCTTCAGTCTTCTGTGCTGTCTCTTCCCCTTCTTCTAAGCTACACATATTGGGGAGGACCAAGTTAGCAATGATGACTTCTTTTATACTCTTCCATCAGTAGATCTCTCTGGATAAATGTCATCAATATGCTTCTGAACCACAAACATATATCCCTGTGCTTGGACACTCCTCAGAACCACAACCTGTTCAATGGTACTGATTTCTCAGCATCTCCACTGGATTGAACATTAACGTATACCTCTTGATTTCCATGCCTCATCCTCCCAGCTGCAGATACACTGGCTACATTTGTTTCACAGAGTTTTTTACATTTGTAGTTTATTGGGCCTGGAATGCCCTCCCCTGTTTCAAGCTCCATCGTTCTCATGCAGGTCTCTGATAGAATGTCAAGTTTTAAACATGCCTTTGCTGACAACTCTATCTCAAGTAAGATTGTAGATATTTATTAAATAGTTGGTGAATGAATAAATGAACAATCTCTGTCTTTTTAATCAATACTTAAAAATGTTGCCACTAGTTCTTCCAAACTGCTTTGCCAGGAACTATATATTCGTTCCTGAATTTGGAAACACTGGAACAGAAATCTGTTAACAGAGCTGTTGTGGGAAAATGTAGTTGGCTCTACATCTGCCCTTAGTGAGAACTCTGGAAACTTTAGAAAGCGACTGTGGTAGCAGCTGCTTGCCCAGAGTCTGGGCTCTGACAAAGCAATAAACTTCAAAGTCACAGCTGCCTCACCTGTACATGAAGATCTGGGTTTTAGCTGTTTGGTCTGTTCAAGGTAAGATGTGGCTTACTGCCTCACATAAGATGTGGCTGTTGGGTCCACATTCTCTGAGATCCTATCCAACTCTGAAATTTTAAAGTTGTGTATTTCAGATATCCTTTATCCTGAGTAGCCAGTTGGGTACCTTGACCTTACATCTATTTGTACATAGGCATGAGAGGAGACATTGGGTTGTTTGCCCTAATCAGGTTCATCACAGGTTTAACGGCTGAGGGCTGGGGGCTGAGGGTTGGGGGCTGAAGGCTGATCTGACAGACTTCTTTACTCTTCCTTGTGCTTCTCTTCCAAATAGTGTCCCTGGCCCAAAAAGTGATACCCCCCCAAAAAAACCCCCAAAACTAACCCCCTCTGATTTGCGTCTGTGGCTGGAACTTCCTTAGAGAAGAATAATTGTCAGTGTATACCTAAAATCCAATTTTACATGGTAAGGTTTTTAAAATTATTTTCTTATTTAAAACATATTATAGTTACAGTTTTTTTTTTTTAATTAATCAGTATTTTTATTATAGTTTTGTGGGGTACAGTTAAGGATTAGGTGTACAATTACGTTTCATTCAGACACCCTGTTGATAAGAGGTGTTTTCCCAGCCCCAGACAGATATTTGCTACTGTTAATCCCCTCCCCCTCCCCCCCATAGTTTCCCAGTACTGTCAGTCATTTTGTTATAGTATTACATTGGATGTTCAAGGTCCATTATATGAGTGAGAACATGTGATATTCTGATCTTTGTTTCTGTGTGAGGTCACTCAGTCTGTTTCTTTAAGCTTCCCACTACCCATGGTGACTGAAAACGTTTACTGTTTAGTTATACTTAAGGTAAGTCATATATAAACAGTGTGAAAAGATATAGGAAACATGATTATATAGGATGTTTCATTTACATCCACACAAAACAACACTGTTAACAATTAATTGAGAAGAGACATGATTTTTCTGTTATATTCTCTTCCTGTTGAATTGGACAGCCTTTCATACATTTGGTATTACAGACTTTCTAACTTACTAAAGCAGCTGGTTTATTTCATGAAGGACTGATTTTCTGTTAAGGCACAGACAAAGGCACAAGCAAAAACTGTTCATCCTCTGTGCCAAGAACATGAGTGCTTCCATATGTCCAGAAAAAAATGTGGGCATTAAATTGGTAGACAAAATAAAATCCAATAAAACCACTCTCATCCTCTTCTTAGATCATAGGTATTTAACAACATACAAAAAAACCCCGCTAAATTAAATGAGAAATGGTGAATTTCATTTACATGCACTGCTCTGAGAGGCTCTAGATATTTTAGTAAACCAACAGACATTTGAGTTTTGAGCTACATGATGTTTTCCCATTAAGCATATGGAGGGAACTTTATTTTTAAATGTCAAATTGACATGCATCCGGCAGTAACTAAAACTACCTAAAGCACTTTCCTCTTTGCCTCAAACTTTGTGTGTGTGTGTGTGTGTGTGTGTGTGTGTGTGTGTGTTGGAGTCCCAGTCTGTTGCCCAGGCTACAGTGCAGTAGCACACTTACCGCCACTGCAACCTTGACCTGCTGGGCTCAGGTGATCTTTCTGTCTCAGCCTTCCAAGTAGCTGGAACCTCAGGCACATGCCACCACACCTGGCTAATTTTTTTTATATTATTGTAGAGATGAGGTCTCGCCAAGTTGCTCAGGTTGATCTTAAACACTTGGGCTCATGCAATCCTCTCACCTCTACCCTCCAAAGTGTTGGGATTACAGGCGTGAGCCTGCCTCAAACTTTCTACTTAATAAAACTGATATGGTTTAGCATACCTAATAAAACTGTCTGGCCTGCCTCAAACTTTCTACCTAATAAAACTGATATGGTTCAGCAAGTGCAAGATCAATTATTTGTGGAACTAGATATAATTCAGCAGCCTAGATAGCTGTTGTGTTCAGAATGAGTAAGCATAAACTCCAGACACTATTGTGACTATTTTCCAATTATAGAGTGCATGTCTGATGAGACAGTAGCTACATGAAAGAAATTCTTTCTTTTGCTGTAGCTATCATGAATATATTTATAAGGAAGAAACCTCAAAATGCATTCTTATATGCAGTATATATCATAGTCAAATGAATGTTTTTCTTCTCTAGAAAAACTCCCTTCTACTTTCTTTATTGTAACTAGGGCATTGGGCATCACTTACTTTTTGCACAATAATGATTTTGTATATGTCTGCATTTATATTAAGTGTATAAACATATATTTTTTCTTTATTTTTCTGAGACTAGGAATTGATCTATCTAATTTAATAGCAAAATCACTGCATTGATACAGTGGTAACAAAAGAGCTCCCCTTTTATTACATTTAAACAAGGTAAGAGAAAGAGAATATTTCCTGGACCTTACAAAGGGAAAAGCTTAGACTTGGATATTTTGAATCAGAAACTGAATATTCACATTAAAATATTAAAAATAATTTTTAGGTAATTTGATTAAGTCGTATTTGTCAGTTTTTCACAAACTCTGTGATCTCTAAACAATATCTCCCATAATAAATATAGTTTCAACTTCAAGAATTTCAAAATAGCATCATGCAAATATGGTATACTCTTGTTTTGAAAGCATACCATTTGTAGAGCAGCAGAGGAAAGGATAATGTGGGAATTACTTATCACAGTTGATAGCTATACAGCCTCTACAAATGTGGGTAAATCTGCTCTTCCTGTGCAGAAACAGAATCTGGAGACTGAACATCAATAGTATATGAATATATACTCAATATGTGATCTATATCAGACAGATAATACAAAGTCCAACAAGAACATTTGGTGACATAATTAATAGTGTTGTTTTGCTTTTTTGCGTCTATCTGTTCTTCCCTGCTAATCCAGATGTTTTGCTTGTCACAGACAGAAGAAGAAGAATGAACAGATTCAAGTGATCTCATTCTCTTGTGTAATAGATCAGAACCTCCTCTGAGTCTTCCACAATCATCAAATAACAAAATGAAAACAAACATCTGGATTTGTTTCACCCTTCATGGGAGTTGAATAACACAGTCCACGTAAAATTGACTGTTTCCTTAATAATTTCAATAATAAAAATTCACAGGAGAGAAAAATTATCATTCTGAATATATTTAAGGCACTAAATCTAGTCCCTTGTGAGCCTTTTAAATTGTCACCAATTTTAGACTGGACAACCCACTGGCTAATAATGGCTATATAAGACTGCCAAAGAAAACATCATGATAGGCTTTTCGAGTAAGTCCTTGGAATACAGAGGAAGAATGCCTTTGTGCACTCCTATTTGGGTCTACTTATCTGATGGCATTACGTTATCACAAACCCACAGGGCTTTCCAGAACTCCTCCCACTTCCGTCCCTTGACATGCTGAGCAATCCTACCTTGGTGACACTATCAGATCAAAGAACTAAAAATGTCTTTGGTTCCCAAAGGAATAACGAATAAAGAACATTATATTCTTGGAATTAATGTTCTAGACGTTTGTAGCTACCAGAACCAGTTACATCAGTGTTTTTTGCTTAATTATTTAGTAAACATGAACAAACAACAAAAAGTTATACGAAGCTTGATCAATTCTTTTGCTAAGAACCACAAAGTACTGCGTATAAAACTGATTATCTCCATAACTAAATTTCTGCTGCCTATCTCCAGTGAGAATTAAAGTCCAGCGACCAGTTTCATTTAAACTCATTTGAGTTAAGTGCACTCAAGAACATTATTTTATTTATACCACTATGTCTTCTTATTATCTACTTATTCCAAAAAATCAGTGGCATGTATTAAAGTGTGTGCATATTCTATAATGTAGAAGGTCAGATACAAACGCTCTGACAAGTTACTTCAAGTCAACAGATAAAGATAAAATATATAGAATGACATCTAGTAGATGAAATGTAAAAGATAAGGTAATTGGAGACAAAAAAACGACTTGGAAGATGAAGAGAACAGTTGTCATCATCTAGGGGAGAAGGGACCGAGAATCCAAACAACTCTCACTTATGCATCACTTTCTTTCAGACATGGGTGTAAAATGCATAATCTAAATTTTTTTTCAAATGACTGGTAAATAGTGGTAACTTGATAATAACAAAAAAAAGCAAACAGAAACCTGTGTGTGTGTGTGTCTTCTTTGTTATGGTGAATTAAATGTAGAATTTAGGACCAGTCATGATCTAGTAAAAGCTATAGTAATGTTTTCCCTTATGTGGCTGAAGTGCTTGTTTGTTAACAAATAATACAATAAAAAAAAGAAAAGGAAAAAAAGAGAAAAAGGAAGGAAGAAACAAATGAATCTGCCAAAAATCTGCCTCTGTATTTTTATTCTAAATAACGACAATCATTTAGCTCCAATCTCTATGCTCAGTTTGTTCTTTCTTCCCGGCCTTGACTCAGGCAGACTAAATGCTTCTTGATACTCACAGAAATTAAGAGATGGGAAGGAATTGGGGTCACCAAAGGAAAGTTTTTCTGTAGAGAGTTCTTTTATATTATAAAGAAAATATATATGTATGTATATATAAGTATATAATCTGAAAAGTTATTAGCAATTCAGAATATAAATGCATGCACCATGAAATTAAAAGATTTTACTTAAATACAACCATGGAAAAAATGATATTTCAATATAGAACTAAATGTCCAGGTAAGGGATGAACAAATAGTTTTCCTTATTTCTTGATGGAAATCACACAATGATTTTTCCATGTATTTATAGTGTCTTACAGCTGCAATCTTAAAATCAGATAATTTGGGAAGATCGTCTTCTAAATCTAAGAAGACAGCCTAGGAAACTTGGGAGTGAGAATGACACTGTTGATCTGAGGTGGTCAGAAGTGAGGAGGGCTTACTCATTCAAATGAGTAAAGGTTATATGCTAATGATTTACACCAAGCTGGGGAACAGCCATTCAGATTAAAAGCAGGAACATGGGTAGAAGTTCAACAGCAAGTCTGATACCAAAAATAAGAAGAAGAAAAAGTACTTGCTGGTTATTGGGAGACAGGACTTGTGGATGATGTGACAATTGCCAAGACGACAAGCACTAGCAGACCTAGATGGGCACCGGATTAATTTAATTGAAGAAGTTGAGTTCCACCTAACTGAGTACTCAACTTTAACCATGGGCTAACAAATATATTTTAGGAAAACAAAGAAGATAACACAATAGGTTGAGGTCGACTTTGAACCATCAATACCACTGAGATGTCTAGTAGGGGGCCAAGGAGACAGGTACAAGATATCACAATGTCACCTATGGCAGAGGAGGAAACTGCAACAGGATAAAAATATAAATGCCCTACTTTCCCAAAAGACAAAACATCCAGGTGGGATGTCACTCTGCAAAACAGCTACAGAGAAAAAATGAAGTTTAGGGCATCGGCAGAAGGATTACCTTGGACATCCATGGAAAATATTACAAACCATCACTTGAAATGATTGTAGTCACTAGACTTCACAACAGTTCCAGTGGAAATTTAACTGGAGTTGTAGTACGAATGAACTTTGAGCATCATTGAGAGGTCTGATACATATGATGAGATCCAAGCAGAGGATAAAATGATAGTATCTAAATAAGAACAAGGGGAAGTGTCCATACTGACCCCTCTACAGTCAGAAGTAGGCTCTGTTTAAAAAGCCCCACATGCTCTGGAATTTCATCTCTAGGATTTTCTTGGCTACTTTCAGCTTGCCTATCTGGATGCTCCTTGTCCTGGATTATCTTGCTCTTTGATTCCCATCCATTTTGGTCCAGGGTTTATGCTTCTTTGATTTATTTCAAAGTCTGACACTCAGCAATTTGGAGATAAGTTGCTCAGAGTATCTTCTCTATTCTCCTTTCTTCTCAATCATCTCCCTCAACCATTAGCTTGAGAAAGACTTGGATGCTGATAGGGTTAAATTTTGCCATGTCCTTCCCTCCTGCCACCCCGTTCCATTCATATGTTGAAGTTCTAACTCCCAGGACCTCAGAATGTAACCTTCTTTGGAGATAGGAAATTTACAGAGGTAATCAAGCAAAGGTAAGGTGATTAGGGTAGGCCCTAATCCAATATCACTAGTGTCTTTATAAAAAGGGGAAATTTGGACACAGAAATAGTTATAGAAGAAAGATAACATGAAGAAGACATAGGGAGAAGAAGGCCATCCTCTCTAAGAAGAGAGGCTTGGAACAGATCCTTCCCTTGCAGCCCTCAGAAGTAACCAGCCTACTGACCCTTGGATTTTGTATTTCCAGCCTCAGGAACCACGAGACAATAAATTTGTGTTAAAAGTCCCCAAGTTTGTGATGCTATGTTATGACAGTCCTAGCAAACTAATGCAGACATATCTGCACTAAGTGAAGAACAAATGTGAAGTTAATGGCTACTTTCCATAGGCCTAAGTTTCTCGCTTCCTAATTTAAAATCAAAATGTATCTGGTTGAGTGATTTTTGTTATTTTTAGTCTTTTCTGGAACAAGTAGCTTGTAAATAAAGACTTCTCATGACCTGAAACTTGGTCCGCAGTTGTTTTCCTCTTTTTGTTAATATCTGTCAAGTATTAATTAAATTTTGACTGAGTTATTCATAGACAGAAAGAAGGAAAAAAGAAAAAAAGAAGGAGAAAAGTGAGAAGAGGAAAAAGAGAGAAAGAAAAAGGCAGAGGTAAATTTTACAATGGCAAAGGAATATGTGTGCCTTTCTAAGGCAGCAGGAGAGGGAAGAATAGGTCCCATTGTGTAAGAGCTAGCCAGAATGAAGAGGTGAGCCCTTTGTGGCAATTTGAGGGAAACTAAACAGGTTGTATCCATGAAATGGGGAAAAACAAAAACAGAGGAGTAAATAAGAGCCAGGCGAGGCTGGAGAAGTGCACAAGGAGCCAGCCAGGGCGGAGGACCTGTGTATTTCAGATTCAGAAAACTAGTCTGCAGGTGAAGCAGTCATTACCAACAACATGAGGTAGAACTTTAGAGTCTTGGTACCCATTACTTTCTAGACTTCTCACAACTTCTCACTCCCACTCATGGCCCAAGCTGATGAGGCTCGGAGCTGAGACAGTTGTCTGCGTGATTCAAGGAAAAGGAAAATCAAACTCCACTGTCTATTGTCTATATTTTTACATCGAGTTGAGGGAGGTTTTCTTGGCCTGTCTATGATTTCAGTGCTATATTCTGCTATATTATGATTCAATTTGACTTTATCCTATCACAGGTGGTTATTATTTTGTAAAAAATGTGTTTGTGCCGTTTTAAAATGAAAATGCTACTGATGGTTCTGTCCTTGGCCACATGGGAAAGAGTCTGATCAGAGGAAATGAAGCATCAACTCCTGACATAAATTTTTTTTCAGAACTTCCTATTCAAATTGGATGTGGATGTGAGGAGAGTTTTTCTGTTTCTGGGTTAGCTGGTTTAACTATATTTGAAGAAAAAGACTGAGGACTTCATCTGGGGACTTCATTCTGTAGTAATGGAAAATTTATGTGAACTTATTTTCAAATGTTAAGTCACTAATATAATCATTATTAGACTTTCACAGATCTTGGAAATGAGTCCATTAAAATGATTATAAAACAAATTCTTAAAAGGCATAAAAGTTTTTATTTCTAAAACATAAAGTCAAAGTAAAATTCCACTCAAAAAGAAAAAGCACTCTATGTTAAAAGATGACCAATCTTATTTACAATAGTGAAAAACTGGATGCAATAAAAAGTTAGTTAAATCAATAATTTTAGAGCCCAGTGTTTCGAGACCAACCTGGGCAACTTGGCAAGACCTCATCTTTACAATAAATAAAAAAATTAGCCAGACATGGTGGTGCATGCTTGTAGTCCCAGCTATTTGGAAGGCTGAAGAGGAAGGATCGCCTGAGCCCAGCAGGTAGAGGCTGCAGTAGGCTGTGAGCCTGCCACTGCACTTCAGCCTGGGTAACAGAGTGAGATTCCAACAAAAACAAAAACAAAAACAAAACAATTACACACACACACACACACACACACACACTCACATAAAATGGTATATTATTCAACCATTCATGTGTGATATAAATTTATATTTATTGATGTATAAAGACATATACTGTATATTGCTCATAAAAATACAGATTATAAAGAAGCATTCATAATGGAAATGCAATTTTTTCTCATTTATATGTGTTTACATTGAAAAAAACACCTGGAAGACTCTCTGCCAACATAATTACATCTGCCTGTATATCACACCTCTCTGTATATCTATTTATCTAATCTCTACCTATGTTGAGGTATCCAGGAAGGATAATCATTTTCTTCTTTATATGTTTCTATGTTGGTTAAATTTTAAGAAAATGCATTACTATATAATCTAAGAAAATTAAGTTATTCTAATACTTTTAAACTTATGAGTCTTTTGATTAATGTCACCAATAGGATTCTAAAAGTGTTCACTATGTTTTACAAATAATATTTTTGCTTAAACTATATAGATCTTACTAGTTTTCCATTTGTATCTATTTCTCATCTAAAGAAGCAATGATGAACTCTATATTTTCTAGGCATCACATTTTCTATGTTAAATTATTAAACAATTAACTAGCTTTGAAGAAATAAAAAATGAACTCATGCTTTCTCTCTTAAATCAGAAACAAAAGCTGCTTGGTTCTTCAAAGCTGATCGTCCTTGAAATGTAAAGGGAGTGTCTATTGTTCCACATCAATAACCTGACCCACATCAGAAGCTATTTTGGATAACAAGAGATAGTTATCTTTATAAAAAATACAAACGCTTACATTACTATATGGCTGATTGTAAAGCACCTACCAATAAGAAATGCATTGCAGCACATCAGTCTGGTGGTCTGTACTTAAGACTGATTCAACATTTCCATTATAAAATTTCATTTTTGATGCATCAATAACTGAGCCAATTAAAACCAATGCTAAGTTAAAACTGTGCACATAGCTTTCTGGGCAGAAAGGCTCTCTTTTATAGAAACAATTTAACTTTTCTAAATGCAGACCTTTTAAGGTTTTTTTATAATCGTGATTAAGGTTTTGGGCTTGTGCTAATTTTAAAAGGTTTCTTTTTCTTTTCTTTGGAGCTATATATGTTCATTAATGTAATACTTGGTTTTAAATAAAATAAGCAGAGTATACTATTCAAGTATTTCTTACCTTCCCAAAGCCAAAGTTAAAACATTAACTTCAGAAAGTAATAATTAACAATTACTATTTATAAATGTCATGGACATAGAACCAAAGCCAGCTTTCCCTGGGATAATGAAGAGTATGTTAACATTACAAATCTGTGGCCTAAATACCCAATGGATGCGCTGTGGGTAAGGAAGTGATCAGCCGTTGTCACTCCATGCAGTCTGTGGCTTGGCAGTGCATAGAGAGAAGCCACAGTATGTTGTCTACAACACAGTGGCCATCTGTGGTGTGACAAGAAGGGGAGCTCATTGGCAGTTCTGTCAGAATGTGGCCTACTTCCTAAAACCTGGCATCAGGACCCAAGCGGGAGAACAAGCACAGCAATAAACAGAGAGACTTTGGGGGCTGCATGGCATTAGTGCAGGAGAGTCCTAAACCACTTCCAATGGGTCCTCTGCCTCCTGTGCAGAGCAGCTCCCTGCAAAATTCTTCAAAGGCAAAACTGTGGTTACAACTTAGTCAATAATTGTAAAGTTCCTACCAGACCAGGACGCAATTGTCAATTGCAGAGTTAGATCCCTTATGTTTAACTGTATCTAGTTCATAAGAGGCACTTGATTTTTATGAGTTGTAGGGATGAAATATCTGCTGAATTGTCACTCATGACTGCATTTCACGAACAAACAATCACACAAATGCTAAGAAATTGATCAATTGTGTGACAAAGCTTTCCAAAGAAAAATTATCCTTATTTTATAATCTACAGCCTAATAGTTAAAATTTGCTAGTTCAATGACTACAGTGAGTAACAAGGTTCTATAGAGAAACATTTGCAACAAGTCATACTGAAACAACAAATACAAATGGAAGGGATGAGCTAAAGATCTATCTATCATCCAGCTATCTATCATGTATCTATCTATCTATCTATCTATCTATCTATCTATCTATCTATCTCTATCATCTCTTTCTCTTCAAAGACATGCTGTGGACAAGGTGAATTTACTAATCTAACATCCATGCAACAAATATTTAGTGAAAACTTGAACATGATACTAACTATGCTCTCACTTGCTCTAGCTATTTGTATTAAGTGCTCTAATTACAGGAAAAGCTTATAATTTTATATAAAATTAAGTATACATTATGTATTAGTCTTTCTTTTCAGCTCAGTACAGTGCTAAAAAGGCAATACTTATTAATCAAAATGTGTAATTAATGTTTCTTAATTAATTAATGTATTAATGTTATAATAAGGGGAAAATTCTCACAACTCCCTAATTCTGGAAAGGACTAGACACTCTAGGATCTAGTCCTATTTTGCCTTGACCAAATACATGACTTTGTGCCAGTTAATCTTTAGAAATCTTAAGGTCTCATCTTTAAAAATCAGAGTTATACAAACAGATCTTTTAAGATTATTCCATCTAAATTTATTAGTCTATAACTCAGGACCACTTACACTTCAACCATTAAGTGTCACCTAGGAAACTATTTTAAAATTCAGATCTTTTTATAGATAATATTGAACTGCCAGGGTAGGATTTTTAATATTAATAGCCATCTTCCTAATATTTATAAATATTCAATACCTTTATGTAGATGTTTCCAAGACTCAATGTTGTCACAAACTTTTTTTTTGAAATTATCATTATTATTATTGAGTCAGGGTCTCACTGTCATCCGGGCTAAAGTGCAGTGGTACTATTATGGTTCACCACAGTCTTGACCTCCCAAACTCAGGTAATCTTTCCTCTTCACCTCTTGCGTAGCTGGGACTACTGGTGTGCACCCCCATGCCCAGCTAATTTTTTAAATTTTTTGTATAGATGAGGTCTCCCTATGTTGCCTAGGCTGGTCTTGAACTCCTAGGCTCAAGTGATCCTCCTGCCTCAGCCTCCCAACGCGCTGGGATTGCAGGTGTGGGTCACCATGCCCAGCCACTATTCTTTTTAAAAGTACAAAGTCACATGAGAAAAAAATACAAAACTTTAAAATATATATAAAATAGCATTTCTTCTTTATCTGTTTGATTACTATTATGGTGCTAAGAGTTACTATTTTGAAAAGCCGTTTTGTCAACTGCTGAGACACAGCTATTTCATAAACAATGGACTTACAAAATTAAATAGAAGTTGTTACAGAGTAGTATTTGTATACATGTATTTCCAGTCTGATTTTAACATCTTTTATATCATTTTAAAATTCATTAATTATGCTAGCTGTCTACCTATAATAAGTAATAAAATCAGTATTATAACATTAGAGCACAAAATGATCTCAGAGTATCTGTCACTATATAAGACACATGAACTTGGCAATTTTTTTCTCAACTAATTGTTTTCATGCCTTTTGATTTTCAAAGACAAGCAAAGCACTATTTAAGGATTTTTCACCTTACCAAATGTGATAAAGTCTAGAGACAGAAATTTTTACCAAATTTTTTTGTATGCCATGCATCACATTCCTTCCAAATCTGATTATGATGCTACTAATTGTAGGAACAGAGATACAAAAGGGATATAATTAGCATAAATATATCCAGAAATAAGAAAAGTAATTACTAGTTTCTCATCATTGTGTTCAGTATGACCTAAATGTTTTGGGTGAAAAACTGGATATTAAAAGTATTAATATTCAACATGATCTTTCTGTTTGAAGAAATGTATAGACAAGTTTCACTTCATTAGATAACCATGAATTCATTTTTATGATGAGTTGTTTTGAAACCAGAAAGTTAAAGTAGTAGGTAATGAGTAGGCACCCAGGTCCTTGGGGTATCTAACCCATAGAGAGGTTGGCTGACAGCGCTCAAGCACTAGTGTTGAGTTCTGGTCAAGGGAGAATCAAGATGAGGATGAGAGAGATAGTCTTCCTCTTGTTTCCCTTTTATACAAGATTTATTTAAGATACAATTTGAAATAGCTAAGGGCTCCTTTTGATGTTTTACTTCATCTCCTCTTCATAATTTTCTACCTCTTGATTCCTCTTTTGTGATGATGTTAAAGACTTCAGGGTCGGGAGTCCTCCAAAGTCTGTACTCTTTTCAGGGCTAGCTTCACAGATGTGTGACCTGAGTAGTTACACAAGGCCCTGCACTCTTGTGGGGACCACATAAATTATTGTGGGGCCCTGAAAATTATTTAGCCAGTCTTTCCTCTTATCTATAATGATCCAGTAATCATTAATAGCTATGCAAAGGAACAACCTTGAAAGAATGTGCACTAATATATCAATATTGAGTTACTCGTCAATTCTCTCAGAGATTGGAGTCCCTCAAATATCTACTTATGACCTTGGTTTATCACTTTAATGCTCTAGAACTCTGTTATATCATCTGAAAAATAAGAACATCACACTGTGAACTATAAGTTTCTTTTAATCTAAACCACCACACCACCCTATATAAAACTAAGGAACTGTACTTTTTAAGAATAAGGTGCTTTTACGGAGTAAAATATCACATGAAAATAATTTAGACCATCCAGTAGTCTGCTACCTTGGTTAGTTTACTTAATTATGTCTGTATGCTTTTGTGGTGATTTTATTTACTAATCCATTTAGTCATTAAAGCATATACATACCATATCTATCACCTAGTTTATAAATTTCTTTTTTTCTTTTTCTTTTTTCTTTTTTTTGAGTTGAAGTCTCACTCTCTCACCCAGGCTGGAGTGCAGTGGCATGCCCAAGGTCATTCTAGCCTCAACCTGCTGGACTCAGGTGATCCTTCCACCTCAGTCTTCCAAGTATCTGTAACTACAGGTGTGCCACCACACCCAGCTATTTTCTGATTTGTTGTAGAGACAAGGTCTCACTATGTTGCTCAGGCTGGTCTTGAAACCCTGGGCTCAGGCAATTCTCTCACCTCAGTCTCCCAAAGTGCTGGGATTACAGGCATGAGCCACTGTGCCCAGACTAGTTTATAAATTTCTTGTTAATTATTAAGTCACTCTAGTGGACTATAGTTCCATCAGGAAACAAAGTCGGTAAGTCTTGTTCACATTTGTGTTCAGAGGACTCTGGCACAGTGGATGCTTGGTAGATATTTTGTTAAATGCATAATGCACAATTGAACAAAATTAGTACCTACTAAATGTCAGTTAAATGAATTGAGCACATACTTGTGCTTACTGAATGTTCGAAGTTGAATAAGACAAGACCACTACCCTCAAGGTTATAATACACTAATGGGGCACAAAGGTGAAGAAATGAACCTTTACAGACTGATGTAATCAACACTTTAAGAGAAGCATGTTCAAAGTAAAGTATAAACAAGGGATCTGCTCACTCTGGCTGGTGGTATTAGGAAAGGCTTCACAGAGGAGGTAATGTCTGAGCTGAGCCTTGAAGCTTGAGAAGGGCAAGATGGAGCGAGAGCATGAAAAGTCAGGGATCATATGGGAGGTTGATATTTAGAGCTTTTAGGAATCCTCCTACTGGGGATATATCATGAAGAACTCAAATCACTCTAAAAAAAAGATACCTGCACACGTATGTTTATCGCAGCATTGCTCACAATAGCAAGAACCTGGAACTAACCATGCTGTCCATCAAAAGAGGACTGGATTTTAAAAATGTGGTACATATATACAATGGAATACTACGCAGCCATAAAAAAGAACAAAATCATGAATTTCGCAGCAACCTGGATGGAACTAGAGTCTATAATACCGAGTGATCTCTCACAGAAACAAAGATCTGAGTATCACATGTTCTCACTCATATAGTGGACCTTGAACTTCTATCGTAATACTATAAGAAAAGGATTGACAGTGGTGGGAAACTATGTGGGGGGAGGGAGGGAAGGGGGGTGGGATTAACGGTAGTCAATATCTGTCTGGGGATGGGGAGACACCTCTTATCAACAAGGGTGCCTGAACGATACATATTTGTATACCTAACCTTTAACTGTACCCCACAATTTCAAAATAAAAAATATGTTTATAGAAAAAAGAAAAAGCAGGGAAGTGAGATCAAAGTTAGCTTGAGGGGAGCAAGAAGTGGTTTGGTGTGATGGGAACACTACAGTCTATGGAGAGTAAATAGAAATGAAGATTGGAATGCTAATAGGAATCAGACACTGAAGATCCTTTCTGCCACAATGAGTTCTTCTTACATACTATGGCGTGTCCTTCCAGGTTTTTCAACAGGGATGGGGACAAGAGACATGATTGGATTTGTGTTTTGGAATATCTTTCTTATTTTAATATAGAGGGTATGGTCTAGTTGAACTCCCAAGTTTCTGCATGTATTGCAAGAATTCCACAGATTCTGTTGAATATTGAGGCAATTAATGAGCAAATCAATCAAAATTGAATAAAATGAGATAATCTGTTAAAAGCTCCAGAAAAGTAAAGGAGCTGAAAATGCAGGTGATTCATATGTAATTAGCATAATTCTTGGCATAATCGACACTTGGAAAAATTTTATCTGTCATAACGTTAAAACAACATGCAGCAGATAACAAATACATCATCAGCAAATCATATCAACAAGAACAACAACAAGACATCCAAGATAAGTTCTGAGAATCTCAAAATTCTTCCCAAATCAGAAAACAAGTCAGCAGTATAATAAATAATAAACAGATGAAAGGGACTTCAAGTGCTGGTGACACCCATGAGGAGGAAAGAAGCAAACAAATGGAGGGCAGTTGTATAACTCAAGGTAAATAACTTTTTTTTCCTTTTTTACTGTGGGTGGAGACCAGTATTTACTAAACATGAAAGATTAATATCAGTAGAGGAAGGAATTGTTTGTTTTTAATCCAAGAGGTTGTTGTGAACAATGGGGAAAAAAAGAACACAAGTGAAACTTCACTATGTCTAAAGAATTAAAAATTGTACATGAATCATTTGGGGGAAGTCACTAACTTCTTCTCCCAGATGTTTCCATTCATTTATTTGAGAAAAAACAAATAGAAAATTATTACTCCCTATCCCTCAATGTTATGGTAAAGTTGCCTGTATTCTTATGCACTAAATTGTCAACTATTTAAAATAAATGAGTGAATGATTAACTGAATACCTATGATTGATAATTGCTTAATGAAATGAGAGACTGTCATACAACGATAAGAAACTAGGTATTTATGTATTTAAGTGTGAGTATCATGAACAAAATGTGTCAATACTCATCAGTCTCAATTTGAAAAATATAATAAAAGAGAATAATAATAACCTGGGATGTGAATTGGTTTATATAAGTGTCTTAAGATATATGAGAGATTTTTTCCATGAAATTTAACGTCTATTTCCCCCCTTTTCTTTATTATCTTAAATTATACATTAATGAAGACTTCCAAGTCTTCAACCCTCTTACAGGGACCAGACCAAGGCCCAGTGACCCAACAAAGAGTTAAATAGCCACAAGCACATTAACTGACAGAGTTTTCACAACTACAGGTGAAGTTCTCCCCAATTCAGCTACATTACTTTGGGGGCTGGTATCATCCCAGTCTTGATGGAGAGGAAATTTCAGAGTCTTCATAATGTTGCAGATTATCCAAGCATCTATAATGTCACATTTCTCTTTCTTTTCATGGAACTGTTGAAACTGTGCCCTACCAGAGCTAATTAAAAATGACCAAAACAAGAACAATAGATGTGACTGAGTCCATGAAGATTTTTTTTTCCACAGAAGACAAGCAGGAATAATACTAGGTTTGTTATGTGGCAAGAATCTAGAGTAATAATGTCAAGGGGTGCAAGTGTCCCTGAGGGAGGGAGGTGCCCAAGGAAAGAAGACACTGAGAGGCAAGAAAGTCACAAACAAGTGTCCAAAATGGCATCAACAGGAGCACCAATCTCACAAGGACCCTTGTCAATCCACAGCTGGGTCCCCAACTCCAAAAGACCAGAAGATTGTTGAGGACTTGAGGAAGAGATATCTTATCCTTAGGACTCATTTATGAGTAGGCTCTACATAAAGTATAGAATTATATTTAATAAATTTCTAAGAAATTGCTCTTATCCAATTAGCTTCTGAGAACCCTGCAGCTCCTTATGGGCAATGCACAGGGCCATTCTTCATTCTTCCAGAAATGATTTTAAATGATAGTCACAGGCACATATTATATATAAAACTTTTTTTAAAAGAATGGCTTCCAAACCTTCCCTCTTCCTTCTTCCATCCACAGAGGAGGGAGCTTTTTAGTGAGACTCTTTTCATCCCCTAATCCTCAAAATGTAGAATGCTTCACTTCTCAAACCTCCTCTGCTTTATATCTGCCCTTGCTCCCTAGGTGGTGACAACCAATCTAATAGCTTTAAATATTATCTCTGTGCTTATGACTTCCAAATGTTTTCTCCAGCTGTGCCTTCATCCTTGATCTCTGCAGACATACACGTATACTCAACTACTTTCTTGAATGTCTACCAGGTATCTACAGTGTTACATGTCCAAAATAAATCTCTTGACTTTCCTCCTCAACACTGTCCCTCCAACCATCTATTTTTGTCTCAAAAAAAAAAAAAAAAAAAATCAGAGGGCCAATTTTCATTTCTTTCCCTCATACAACACATCTAATTAATCAGCAAATTATTTTGGTCTTATCTTCAAAATATATCTGGAATATTGCCACCTCTCTCCCCACCGACTGTTTGATCACAAGTTAAAACCACTGTTATCTGTGTCCTGATTTATCAAAATGGCCTCCCTCTGGCTCCCCAGCTTTCATCACTGATTATCAAAATGTTATTAAATATTTGCATTATATCTATTCAACAAATACTTGTGAAGAGTCCACATTATGAAATGTACTATGCCAAAAAATGTGTAAGACACCTGTGAATCCGACCAATGCCAGCCCTCAAGGCTTTTATAGTCTGGGTGAGTGAATTTGACACATACATGTAACATTACACAAAGCAATACTAGATAATTATCACATAGTGTTACAAAGTGCTTGAGGAGTTTAGTGAAAGAGAGGGAATATCTAATTGTATTGGTGATAAAGCCTTCACTGGGGAGGTTGCATTGAAATTGGGCCTTAAAGATAAACCATATGCTAGAAGCAATGAATTGAGCTCATTCTTGAAGTTGCCCCAGAAGGAGGCAGAGTCAGTGCATCTTCAGAACATGGCAAGTCGTGTCATTTGGCCAAAATAGAGAGATATATAGGGGAGCCAGAGGGAAAATTGCTGGATAGTTAAGATGTAATTAAAATATTGAAGTCCCGGGCTAGGTGGCTCAGCCTGTAATCCCGTGCCTTTGGGAGGTGAGTGGATTGCCTGAGCAATGTTAGCATTTGTAAACCTATGCTGTTTTTAATTTAGCAGTTTTTTCCTACTTGTGTGTCATATTTTATAGGTCATTGAAGACCCCATTGGCCTCAGGCAATTTCTCTATAAAGCACAATGAATGAAATTGGTCTGCAGACAGAAAAACTTGGGAGATAGGAACTACACAGACATAAACACTTTCAAATATTTAAAAGCAATATGAACATGTAATATACCTTTTGGAAGGCAAATATGTTTAAAGTAACATGTTTATGAAAACATATGCATCACCTATTTAGGCAGGTTGCTTGTCCTTAAAGGAATTTTATGATCAAAACCACTTTTGATTAAAAATAAAATTCAGATAAATACATTTCAAAGAAGATGTAAATAAAGTAGAATTCAGCTTAACTAGTTCCTTCCTTAGCTTTTACACGTCTTGACAAATTTTAAATTCAATTCATTAAATTAAAGATAAGATTTATTCATTCATCTATCAAATATTTATTTAACTGTGATGTTCCAAATATAAAGAAATGATCATCGTTTTGTATCATATTTAAATTTGAGATACTTTCATACAGCATTCATGTAAGAAGAGAAAGCTTAAACCCAAAGGATAAATTCAGCCTAAATATAATAAATGGGTTTTTGTCACTGTCACTGTTTTATGGTTTAACAAGAGGGGTCATTAAGTCAAAGTAATAAAATATAAGACTTAATCTCTTAAGGCACTATAAAAAAATTCAGTACTCACAACATGGTAGCCTTTTTCTTTGCCAAGCTATGCTCATAGCTAACGATGCTATACTAAAAAAAAAAGAGTACGTTTTGATTAATTATATATTGCTATTTTATTCTATTTTTAGGTCAACTTTTTTGTTAGTCTGAAGTTTCCTTTTGCAATGCAATGGATTTACAGGAAACATTATACTTAAACCAGAAAAGACTTAAATTATTCATAAAAAATTTAAAAGGGGCTGTGATTATTTTGTACTGAATGGTTAGCAAATTTCATAGATATCTCTCCAAGGATAAATGCTTATATCTTGTTTTTATTTGTTTCTCTTTGAGTTTTAGGTTTAAAAATCAAATTTTGATCTGGCAGTGAATAATCCTTCTTTTCTATTAAATTGTTCTCTATATAACATCTTAACATGCTCATTTGTATCTTATCTGATATTTAGACTTGCTCTAGAAGATTGTATTGATGTCTCCATGTCTTACAGTAGCTAACACTGATATGTTAATTTGAAAATACATAAGATGTAATATAGTACTTTCAAATTTAAAGATGTAGTTGACAAGAGTCAACAAATACTTTTTAGGCAAATCTTATGCAGAAGCACTGTAAAAAAATTACAAAGATCTTAAAATACTGTAACTATCTGAAATAAATGTATAATCTCAAGTTCTACCACTTATTTTCTTATATGTGGACATAAATTAAAGTGATTCCATAACCATCTGTTAAGTGAATCCCTTTAGTTAGGTTTTAAAAACAGAAAACGTATATACAAATTATGTTTATTTAAAGTTTTAGTACTCTTGTATTATACTATTGTCCTGTGTTGCTTTTAAGGTTATACATATTTAAATTGATTAATATTACAGAAACATCATTATTCTTAAAAGCAAAGGAAACTCCGCATTGCAGTCTGCTCATTTTTAATTCAGGATCCCAGCCCAAAACATTATGCTCAAACAAGCACAAATATTGGCAAAGGTGAAATGCTGAACTGCTACAGTAGCAGCTAAATTATGTAGCAATCTGTGTGTGCACTTTAATTTCCTAGCAATAGAAATAAAATGTAAAAGCAGAAAACTAGTCGACAATTGTGATTGTAAGATACATAAACAAGGAATTAAAGTCAAGTTGCCATTATTCAAAGTTCCATGGTCTTTATTACTTATGCACTAATCTGAAATGACAATAAAACCCAAGAAGAGGAAAAAAAAACAAATCTCAAAGCATTAGTTACTTATCTATGCAGGCAAAGAAAAGGGATCCTAGAAGAAAGTTCTTCTGGAACATCGAACTTTAAAAATAGCAACCCTGGGTCTAAGTTAACAGAAATTTACTTTTCCTCAAATTTGTCTTCATTATCTGGACAAAAATGCCAACCCTTCATTTATTGAGATCTTTCTCACTTTTTTGGAAGTTCCTACAGAAAAACAGCATTGCTAAATACCCTTGACAGAAAACAAGTCTCCTCTCTCTGGGGAAGTTGGCCTCTGTTTGTATTAAAGCATCAGTAAACATGCACATTGAGAACTGAGAGCAGAAGACCCACACCTCACCAACTGAATCAGCAGAAGTAACCCTACAGATCGATTCAACAGACATGCCCACCAGGTCACTTTCACTTCCTGGCATTTCACTTAGTTTTTACTGATGCAGGCTACATTTGATGCATTTTGTGGCAGTGTGGCCCTTACATTTTGTAGCCAGCAAGAATCTAAATTCATGAAGCAATTGATGCTAGAGGCCAATGGTAAGTATCTAGTGCTCAGGAATTTTGTTGCCTTCTGAATTTTAAGGCTTATTGTTCTAGCTTTGTCAGGTACCCTTACGACAGGCTATAACTCTTCCTTTTAAAGAAAGAAAATAAATAATTAAGTAAGAATAGTCACTTTGTTATGTAATGAAATTACTAGTTTTGTAGAGCACAAAATGTATAAAGCCACTGTATTCCTCCCAAAACTGAATGATTAGAAAAACTTGCAACAAATCATTATCAAATTTCCTATGTGATAATAGGACTGTTTGAACAATTGACCATATCACAGCATTTATTGTTTTTAAAGTCCCTTTAATGAATTATGCTATTGAGCTTCACAACAATCTTGAGATGGGCTAACAGATGGGAACAACGATTTTACAAAGGGGACACCTAGACACATAGGTGTTAAAAAGGGCATCCACTGTCACAGGTCTTGTGAGGGGTGGGAGAGGTTGGGACTCCAGCTCTTTTCCCCACTCCTCACATTTCTCAAGAAAAATCACATCCACTATGAAAATATAATAAAACAAGACACTGAAGCACTCATACTCTTCAGTCCTAACCATACCTTAATAAACTGATTTCCATTCAAAGCAAGATCAGAAGGAAGAGTGGAGCATTTGTAGGGACACACTCTGATTCTGATGGAGTTCTTTCAGATTTGCTCTTTTTCAGCTTTCCTTTATGGTCATATACATGTCATGCAGGAGATTTTCACACTTAATAGACTCAAAGGAAAGTCTGCCTTGTTACCCTATTTTCTTCTTCATACTTTTGAAAAGGACCTATAGGTTTCCTTCCCCTCATTTCATAGATGATGTCATTAAGGCAAACAAAATGGTCCAGTAGTGTGATCTCAGGCAAACAGCAAAGACAAACACAGATAGAGGAACAAAGTTCCAAACTCAGTGTTGCATCTACCCAAAAGAAGATGTTCAACTTAAATCTGAAATCCTTGGTGTTGTTTTTAGCATATGGAAAGTATCTAAGCTCATATATATATGTATATATATTCAGCAAGTATCTTTTATTTTTAAAAAATCTAACAAGTCTCTTTCTGGCATAACAAGTGGGTTTAGTCAACAAAATAGGGAAAGCATGTACCACTCTCACAGAGGCATCACAAATCAGTCCAAGCAGAAAAACATGAGTGGGGGTCACTTGACTATAGAAGTTTTCCATCAACGTGGCAGTCTCTGGACAGATGACAGATAAGGAGAAACTCATAAATCTTAATTTTTTTATAGTTGTGAGAAAGTTCTGGGCCATAAATATTCAGATTTAAGCTCTTGAGTATATATTTTGATAAATAAAAATATTTAAGTGAAACTTACTGCTATTGTAAGCCAAGGAAATGGAATTGTAACAGATCAACATCATTGCAAAGTGCAAAACCACAATGATCACTTGCTGGAGATACTAGAAAACCTAGAATTCAGGCTGCAACACTATTTTTAAGCTACATTTGGATATTTTTATATCATAAAAACATGCATTTGAAGTTTGGGATTATGGCATTGAATATATCATCAACATTATAACAAAGAAGCGATATTTTCATATATTTACAGGTGATAATTGTTTTTGTTTCAAGGAACATTGAAACAGAAATTTAAAGAAAATTTACAATTGGGAGTTCACCTACGAGCTCCCATAGCATTTCTCTGTTAATTCTTTTCTTTTCTTTCATTCTTTCTTTTTTTTTTTTTTTTTTGGAGTCAGAGTCACATCCTGTTGCCCAGGCTGGAGTGCAGTGACACACTGCTGACAGCCACTGCAGCCTCAACTTGCTGGGCTCAGGTTATCCTTCTGCCTCAGTCTTCCACGTATCTGGAATTACAGGCATGCGCCACTGTGTCCAGCTAATTTTTTGACTTATTGTAGAGATGAGGTCTTACCAAGTTGCCCAGGCTGGTCTCAAACCTGTGGGCACAGGCAATTCACTCACCTCAGCCTCAAAAGTGCTGGGATTACGGGCTGAGCCACTGAGCCCAGCCTTAATTCTCTCCTAGAAGGCAATTTGTTATTAGAAAAGAGCACTGACAATGTGTGCTGGACTAGTGCATGCGCTGCCAAGAACCATTAGTTATTTTGCCTCTCTGGGCCTCTTTTGCCTCATTGTGCTTAAAAACAAACAAACAAAAAAACAAAAAAACCCTTCTAAATAACTAATAAGTTCTTGCTAGTTGGGGAAATGCCACTGGTTAATTTATTTGATAACATCTTGTAATTGTCTGTTCACCACTGGCATAAGAACCTTACCAAGACACTGTCATGGGTGTTGTATTGTCATTGGTTTTATTGAAAGTCAGCATTGGTACATTTGACAATAACTCTGAATTTGCAACTGAACATTGAATAAACATGTGAGGTCCACTAATGTGGACACAACCTCCCAAAAAGAGCTGTGTCTTTGTCTTTTTTTTCTGTAGAAAGAAAATGGCACCTTAAGACAGCATGCCCTCATTTGACAACATGGGAATAAAAGACACACACTCCATTCTTTGCTATTATTTCATAAAATCGAAGGAAACCCAAGCAAATTTAAGACAAGGTGAGTCAAGTTGGCATTTAAATTTTAAAGCGTATTATTCAAACAAAACAACAACAACAAAACACCCTGGGTATTTCTTCCTTACCTTGCAGCCTCTGCATCACGTTGGCGATATCCCGAGGGGACCGCGAGGTTGGTCTGGGGGTTGCCATGGTCGCTCCAGGAGCATGAAACCAACATCAAAAGAACTTTCACTGGAGGCAGTGCAGGACTATACCACTCTAGAAAATATACTTGAGCTTCTCTAGATCTTTTGAATCATAAATGAATTCCAGTCATTTGAAGCAGTCAGAGATGAGATGGCACTACCAAAGAGTGAAACACTTATTCTCTTTCTGTCTTAAGAATGTCCTCTTAAATGAGCCCAAGAATCTGAAAAACAAAAAAGAAAAGGTACAATATATACACGATGGAATATTATGCAGTCATAAAGAAGGACAAAAATTTGATAGTAGTGGGAAACTACGAGGGGTAGGGGGGCACTTCATCAGTAAGGGTATCTGATCTCAAACCTGGTGAAGAGAGAGCCAGTGAGGCCCAAACTTTACCTACACAATGACCATTTGTATACCTAACCCTGAATTATACCCTACATCTTTAAAATATAAATAAAATTAAAAAGGACAAAATTATGAATTTCACAGCAATTGGATAGATTTAGAGTCTATCGTGCTCAGTGAAGTATCACAGAAACAAAGAACTGAATACCACATGTTCTCACTCATAAGTGGGTCCTGAACATTTACCACAATACCACAAGAAAGGAATCAGCAGTAATGGGATACTGCCAGGGGAGGGTGGGGGCACAAAACATCACTAAGGGTACCTGATCCTAAACCAGGGGAAGTGAAAAACTAGTTGGAGGCCCAAACTTCATCTGTTTGTGAACAACTTGTGTACCCAATCCTGACTTGCACCCCACATCTTTAAAATAAAGAGGAAAAAATCTACAAAGGTATCATAAAAGTAGAATTATTTCTATTCAATTTGAATGACTGGTTCATTATCAAGTGAAATAAGGTGAAAAACACACAAATTATAAGGCACTACGCAGATGTTAAAAACTCCCATGCTAACTGATAAAGTAAATACATAAATGAGGCACATTAAAAACTGATGGCTAAAAGAATGTTCACTTTTATTCCGAAGGCTCTTTTCCCCTTTATTTTCAGACAGGTAATGTGCCAATGTTGTAACAAGGTTTGAAGGTGGCACGTCTCAACCATGCATGTGAATACCCAATCATCACACATGAACCCCAAAAGGATCCCATGCTTTTTTTAAAACTATAAACGTTCTCCATTGACCTATGAAAGCAGATGCCCTGTGCTCACAACACTGAGCTCTAGTTCTCCATAGTCACAGGTGCTCTTTTCTGTGCTCTCTTAGCTTACTTTGCACAAACTTTTTGCTCTGTCGTGTCTTGGACTTTCCAGGAATGGGGTAAAATCCTGGTTTCTAACACCAATTTGATTAATTAACATAGTATACATGTAAAAACTGTTTCATTTTAAAAATCCGAGTCTCAAATATTCTCATTTTAAAAGTCAAAATAGTTTTTTTTTTCCTTCCCTCTATGAAAGACTCCAAAGTAAGTCAGAAGGCTGGGAAAGGGGCAAACTAAGCAGATGGGACATTTTCCTTCTGAATTCTCTGCTTTGGTTAAGTGTAATTGATGACTCTGGACTGGGGCTGGGGAAGCAGCAAAAAAGAAGTAGGAGGGTAGTTGATGAAATCTTGACATTGCAAGACGTACTTTGAACAAGAATTTCCTAACTCTAGTTTTAGCCAAAAAGAAGATATTGCCATGAACTGAATAATCTGAGAGAAAGGAGAGAGGGGTGAGCACTGCACCCAGAGAAAGAAACTCAACCAACGGGCCACATTGAGGTGGTCCACATGGGAGTGTGCTTTCTTACAATTTCCATTGCATCTCTGGGTCATAATGATGAAGGTGTTAAAAAAAAAAAGGTGTGGAGGGAGAGGGACGAAAGCAAAGCAAAACTCCTAAAGAAAGCACATAAATGTGAATGGTCCATCTGCTTAAAGGAAAAAAGAAAATAAGAGGAGTCTATGCATGCTATAAAAATTATATTTTCATCTGAGTGTATGGTCTATAGAATAGTATTACTCACAATGAATTGATTAAGTAGTGGAGCATAATTATAAATTACAAGTGATTTTTTAGATGACATTATTAACACTAGTACATATTGATATCTGGTAAAAAATGCATAAATGCAAAGCTGATAATATCTTTTCTAGACTATCATCCAAAAAATAATGCAAACCATTGCATACTGCTGCTATCCTGCCTGAAAAAGCATCACAAGGATATATTAGAGCAAGAAAGTACCACTAACTTAGCCAGGCAGGAGGCAGTGATGCAATGAACAGCATTAACTGCTAAGGGGGGGGGGGGGGCAGACTACTCCTGACTACTTGGAAGGATATTTACTAAAAGCAGGACCCAATACTTGGCATCATTTGGGTGAGAGAGGTGCCTCTCTGTGGGTAGCCTTCCAAGGGATTCTCAGAGGAGAAATAATTACTTAAGGCAGGACTGTCACACATCATCTACAGTCCCACAGGAATTGTGTGCCCATTAACAGCCTGTATCTCCTGAGGGAACATATTCCACCTGCTCATACAAAAGCTACCTTCATTTGGGAGACTAATACATAGTGAGAAGTGCTTGAGAGACTGTGAAAATGGTTCCTCTGCACTGTTAGAAAGTTAGGTTTTTCAAATGTAAGAATATAACTTCCTGAAATCTATCTATCTATCCATCCATCTATCTGATTTCTCTGCATATATATTAACTAATAGGAAGAAGAGACATTAACTTCAGTTCAGCTTCCCCATCCCAGGCCCTGCTCAGCACTAGAGTTCACGGATGATAAATGCATGACCCCACCTTCAATCAAGAATCACAGAATTAAAAGGGATTTCAGTAAATCATTGCATCAGAGATCACCCTGCCTCTACCATAAGGATTAGTCTTGAAATACTGCCCTCTCTCATCTCTCATCTATCTCTCTCTCTCGCTCACTCTCTCTCACTCTCCCCCTCACTCGCTCTCACTCTCATTCTCTCCCCGCCTTTCTCTCTCACCATATCACTGCACTAAACTCAGAATTTCTTTGCTTGTGCCCACAGTCTTCCTTCCACAGCTCACACATTCAGAGTGCCTGAGCTCCATGCTGGGAATACTAATATGAATATGACACAGAACCTATTTTTGAGGAGCTTAGAACATAATGAGAGATAATACAGAGAAAAGCCAATATAAAAATACCAGAGGTAACTGCAAATATCAAGATGGAGGGATACAGAGGATGGGGGCTAAGCCATTCTGGAGCTTCTGGATAAGTGTCCTGGAAAGGAACTAACACCTGAACTGAGTCTTGGTAAATGAGTTAGAGTGAGTCAGGTGAAAAATGGGCAAGCATCTTGGGCAGGGTGAATAGCTTAAGCAATGTCCTTGGCATGAGAAGCAACATGATTGGTGTGTGAAACTACCACCAGTCAGACACTGAAGACCTCTGCCAAGTGACCTTCTGGAGAAGAGACTGGAGAGGAAGTAATGGCCAGATGGTGAGGGCCCCGCATGCTATGCTCAGAAGTCTGGTCCTAGCTCTCAAGGAGGCAACAGGCAGCCTTTGGGAGGTTATAGGTTGGAAGCGAGAAGGTTTAATTTAGATGAGGCCTAGCTACAGCTTTTAAGGGTGTATTGGAGGAGGACAAGACTGGAAGATCCAGCAGTTTCAGTCAGAAAGTTGTCTCAGGAATCCAGGTGGGAGATGATGAAAGATTGAAATTGAACACAGGGAGCAGAATGAATGAAGAATAAACTCTAAGAAAGCTTTAGGAAGCAAAATTTGCAAGACTTGGTGATAGGTTGACTGGAGGTAGAGTGACATCAGGTGGGGTGGAGAGTAAAGGTAGAAGGAGGTGAGGTTTCCAGAGAGTCTGAGGAGTCTCAGATGACTCTCAGGCATGGGGCTATTAATTGAGCTCAGCAGAAGAGGGGCTTCACAGGGTTTACTTCCAGATACATCCCCCTTCATGTCCTCATACCTTTGGAATAACTCTGTGGAGCAATTTCTCCATTGCCCTTCACTTTATCCCTCTATAGAACACTTTCATCTGAACAAGTCTGGAGTATCACTGAATACCTAGCCCAGGACCGACCTCCCACTTGAAACCTTTTCTCAACATGCCAGCATGCATCTAACATTATTTTCCCTTGCCTTCTCTAGAGCTAACAATCCATACTATGATAAGTGCAATTTGGCTTATACTCTTCACTAATGTTAGTCTTATCTTACTCTAAAAAAATGGAACTGATTAAAATGAATTGCTTTAACATCTCACCCCTTGACACTAAGTATATCCCTGACCACATCCTAGACCCTCAATATATATATTTTTCATTTCATTGAATCAAACCTATAATACTTTACATCTATGAGACAATCCCCCCAAAACCCCTTCCTCCCCACTGCAAAAGAAGTTGATGCAATATCCTTCCTTTTTCAGCCATGAGATAAAACATTTCAATTTCATCATTCACATATTTCCTATATGATGAAATTTTTATTTTCTTGCTTTTTTACTGATACTTTAGTTTAATATCATATGTTTTTTTTTTTTTTTTTTTTTGAGTTGGAGTCTCACTCTGTCGCCCAGACTGGAGTGCAGTGGCCGCTCCCGGCCACCGCAGCCTCGACCTCCTGGGCTCCGGCGATCCTTCCGCCTCAGCCTTCCGAGTAGCCGGAATTACAGGCACGCACTACCACGCCCGGCTGATTTTTTTATTTATTGTAGAGATGAGGTCTTGCTGCCCAGGCGGGTCTCGAACCCGCGGGCTCAGGCAATCCACTCACCTCAGCCTCCCAAAGGCGTGGGATTACAGGCTAGTCACAGAGCCCGGCTTATCATATGTTTTTATAAGAAGTTTCAAGTTAATAAAAATAAGGCAATAAAAGGAGACTGGGAATTAGGTGATATGTGTTCCAGGTTTAACTTTGTTCCAGCTGATAGGGTGGTTTTGAGTTGGTTCTGAGTACGGAGACCCTCAGTAACTATCTTCTGAATATGAAGAGCCTCAACAAATGCCTATCAGTGTGGTGCAGGGAAGTACATAGATTTTGGACTAAGAGAGACTTGAAACTGAATCTTAATTCTGCCTCTTACTATCCATATGGCCTTAGGAAAAGTGAACTTTTCTGAGCCTGTATTTCTCTGTCTAAAATGAGATACACTTATGCTAAATTAAGCTTAATTTTATCCTGCTTAAATTAAATTTTAAAAAGATAAATATGTAAAGTCTCTAGCAAATTTTGAGGATGTAGTAGAGTTTCAGCAAATAACTGATTACCATTTTCTTTTCCCAGCCTCAGTTTCTCTACCTGGGATTTGAGAGAGAGCTCTGAAATGGACAGAGGACTCCCAAGTGTTCTTTTCAGTGCCCAAATCAATGGCAGCATAAGTGACAAGTAAAACAGCTACTGCAATGTCATGATGTCTTCTTGAAGTGATGCTCATGTAGCATTGTTCTGTTTGTGGGCATGACCTACAGAACCAGACACCAGAGGCAGATTCAGAACCATCAATGAGTTCACTATTCCCAGGGCTATTAAAAGAGTTTTTAACAGATGCTGGATATTGTGGAGGAAAGGGAGAGGAAATAAGGGGTGAAGCTAGGTATTGGGATAGAAAGGGAGAATTAGGCAAACATTGATGGGTTGTAAATTGTTCCTGCACCATCTCCAAATCTTTTCAGGGAGCTGAAATTATGATTCAGCTAAATACATCCGAGAAGCAAGATTCCTGTATGTATTATTTCACAGCAAACATGTGTATACAAACTATTTGTATAAGACCGTGATATTGAGTCAATAGCAGTGAACAAGACTGACAAGTTCTTCTTCTAGTTTATGTACCAGAGTGCGGTGATGATATAAACAACATTACTACAAACTAGGGTGAGTATTTTTACAGAGACGTCAAGGTAATTGTGGGAGCCACAGGATACCCAATCACTAACACTCTGCTGCATTTATTATGCAGAATACAGAGGGAATTTAGACTAGGCTATCTGGAACTCTCCTAGCTGAATAACATACTATTCTGAACACCAACACCTGTGAAAAGCACAGTAGTGAAATATCACAATTCAACTTTTTCTATCTCTAAGCAGAATGGACATAGGCTACTAAAGCAGTTTCTTGTTTGTGTGACTGAAAAGAAATAAGAAAAGTACTTGAAGAAATACTATTATACTAAGCCATAAAAATACATCTTAAAGCAATGACTAAATTTTTAGGTATTAGGAAATTACACCAGAAAATTCCAAATCATGCAGCAACTAAAGAATTTGTGGTTCATTTCTAACTAAAAGAAAAAAGAAGACTGAGACCATAAACACATAATCAGTTTTACAGCAGTATGACATATGGATATTACTTAATTAAAAGTCTAAATAAGCACAAGAATAGCACTAATACTGAAATTCACTATTAAACAAAAGCTAAAAAGCCATGAATAAATTTCAGTCCCCCTTCTATTCAAGTCTTTTGCTGAAATGAGTTCACATAGTGTCTAATTTTAAATTTAATTTTTTTCTCTATTCACCCTTTAGCAATAATACTAATTACTGAATACTAAGATGACTAAAAGGTGAAGAAGAAGAGGAACAGCCTTGGGTTAACATAAGTTTATTACTAATGTATATGTGTAAGACATCAGTGAATAATCCTGTTAATTATTCACTATTGTGAATCATACAGGGTAACAGGAAGTTCCCCAGAAGAACAAGAATATGAACAGATAATCAAAAGACAAAGTACAGAGCACATCAGCATGAAAGATATTCAATGTCACAATTCAATTTTGCTTTTTGTAAGCATTTACACTAAATGCTTTTTTTTGTAAGAATTTTTTGGAAAGCATTTATACTAAAGTATAAATGACACCCAAATATATTCATGACCTTCTTTCCATCTCTTGCTGGAATACATATTGCACTACTTGTCAAACATTAGTTCTTATAAGATTAGACCACAAGGAAGTACACATCTGAGAAGAAACACAGATGTCCCTGCTGAGGAGTCTGGGTCCTGCATGCCTGTCACATTCAGACCACAGGGTGTGGCTGCAGTGGCTAGTTAGAGTTCGAGCTGTGAAAATGCCACCAACCTCGCCCAGTTATGGATATCTTAGATCCTGTTACAGACACACCATCTTTCAATTCCAGGATGCAGTGTGTACCGACTAAGTATCAGAAAGTAGGCCCCAGTGTAGCACCAAGCATTCTTGGCAATTTTAGTGGTAAACTAGCTTTTTACAATCCTCACTCTCTGGCAGGAAAGAATCAAGTAAAAAAACAAAAGCAAAAACAAAAAAGAAAAAGCAAAGGGTTCTTCTATGGGGACAATGAGGACTGAAGCAAGCCAGTTTGTGAAACCATTAATTAAAAAAGATTAAAAGGGCCGGGCTCAGCAGCTTAGCCTGTAATCTCCCGTCTTGGAAGGCCAAAGTGAGTGAATTGCCTGAGCCTACGAGTTCGAGACCCACCTGGGCAATATGGCAAGACCTCATCTCTACAATAAATCAAAAAATTAGCCGGGTGTGGTAGCGCGCACCTATAATTCCGGCTACTTGGAAGGCCGAGGCGGAAGAATCGCCAGAGCCCAGCAGGTCAAGGCTGTAGTCACCAGGAGCGGCCACCGCACACCAGTCTGGGTGACAGTGAGACTCCAACTCAAAAAAAAAAAAAGATTAAAATAAGAATATAATGTAATCTTTTCAAAGGCTAGCAATATTTGTATCTGGGTCAGTCTGTAGATGTTTCTCTCTCTTCAGCATGAAACATTAAGTTAGTATATATCTGGCACATTTTGTTCTAAATCTGCCACAAAGTAATGAACAAGAAAACCAGAAATATATTTTATTACACTGCTCTGGTGTATCAGGAACTTTTTATTCATATTATAAATCTTTTTTTTATCATGAAGAATAGAAAGCCCCTCAAAGAACAATCTTATGACTCACTATTAAGTAAATCCACATCTTATGCAGATATAGGTCATATTAATAACCTTTGCTAGTAGACTTTCTTTTGCATACGTCTGGAATCTGTCTTTAGGAAAGTAGTTCTCAGATCAAGAACAAAATAGATGAACTTTAAAGAAGAGAAACATAATTCATTTCGAACTTTCTGAACATTCACAGCAAAATTTCAGATACATACAAGTTTTTCACCCCAAACAGAAAAGCTCAGGCATGCCCCTCCCAGGGCACTTCAGGTTTCCTGGCTGCTTTTTCTTCCTGGACTAGACCTGACTGTATATGTGGAATGGGGTTGAACTTCCAGGATCCAAACCCTGAGATCTCAGTCAGCACACCCAACCTCCCTTCCCTGGGGGCTTTCCTTCCTGTGCAATGATTGCTTCACGTTTGCGCTGTCTCCCTGCCCTCTGCGATGCACCTGCCCCCTGGGAACCACCATTTCCCAGAACCCCTCCAGCAGCAGTGCAAGATTTCGGTCTGAAACGTGTCTTTCTCGAGAGGAGATGAAAGTTATCTTGCCCTCTAGTGTAGACTCTGCCTGGAAGCGAAGGCACCATGACAGCGCCACTGGAGTCTGACGCGCCCGGGCCTCCACGCAACCTTCAAGCCCTTCACCCTCCCCCAATCTTTCCCAAAATAGTCGGGGGATGGAGGAAGGGAGGCTCCTAGAACGTGTTCAACGCCCTGCAGCTCCCATCTGATAGTAGCAACAGTAGGGACCATCACAAGAAGGGGGGGCTGCCTCCTTGCTTCTGCATCATTGGCGCCCAGGGGATGTGCCACAGCGGAAACGACAACTCAGAGGGGGGATATTAATAGGGATATCTACGCACGAGATGCAAAGAGCAGCCTCCTAATCTCCTTACCCACGAGTGTCACACACGTACACACACCACCGCCGCTGCCTCCCCCTCCACCCGCCATCAAGTACGCAGAGCCTCGGTGTGCAAGCTCAAACTTGCTGGCAATTTCTCTGCAATCTGTTCATCTTGCACCTATCTCTCCTCTCCATCTCTGTCTCCCTGTCTCGGTCTTTCCTTTTACCTTCTCTCCCGGCCTCGTTCAGGTTCCCAGCCGCCGGGCCAGGCGAGCAAACGCCTCCTCCCGGCTCGCTGCGCCCTGGCTCGGCGGGACGGCGGGTGTGCGCGGCTGTCCCCCGCTTGTCGCCGGGACTCGGGCGCGGTTCGCAGGGCTGCAGGGAGCCCGGCCTCCCTGGTGACAACAGTACAACAATCCCAGCCGGCTCGGGGCCGGCGCCGGCGCTCACCCCGCTGGCTCGCGCACTCTCACTCCCGCGCCGGGCTGCTCCGCGCCTCTCCCCTCCCTCCGCGATCGGTTCCTCCTCCCGGCTGCACGCGGCGGGGGAGGGGGGGGGTAGGCC
>NW_007012876.1:82652-110974 GCF_000164805.1 Carlito syrichta
AAAAGGGGCATACAAAATTCTTCAAAAAAAAAAAAAAACCAGAGCTTTCTATCAGTAGATGAATGATTTTCAAATGAAGGATTCATTACTCATACGCAATATGATACCTGCGAACACACTTCTCCCGCCCCCCGCAGCTACCGCTCGGGTCGGGAGGGAAGGTCGTCGAGGTCGGTGCAGCCTTTGAGGGGGCCCGGCCCGGCCCCGGCCCCGCCACACCCCCTCCCCGGCCCAGCGACCAGCGCCCGCTCCGGGATGCGCGGTCCTTGGAGGAGCTGGGGGCGGGGACCCGAAGGCTGGCTCCAGTCTTCCCCTACCTCCTGGAGATGCATGATCTCCAGCGTCTCTCTGCAGCGGCGGAGCGGTTCTGTGACCCACCCTCTGGAGAAGCCTTTGCGCGCCGGGTTCTCCTCCCTGGGATCGAGGTGGGAAGGAAAGGACCCAGAGCGCCAGCACTCGCCGCCTCAGCAGGAGCTACGCTATCCTGGCCGCCAAGTTTTGGCCAGGGTTTCCACTGGCCGGGTGACCTCTCTGAGCAGAGCCTATCTTGAAAGGCTGGGAGGTTCCCCTATGGTCCCAGGAGGGACGTGATGCAGTGCCAGGAGCACATTCCGCAGGCTCCTTTATAATCAACTTCCCCAAAGAGCCTAACGAGGGCCTCTTTTTGGCTGTCAAATCAATAGCAAATGAACTAAATTTGAGGGTGACTGATCAGGCTTTCAGGTTTGTGTTATTGTTATTTATAAGGCTTAGATTTCTTGAGAAGGCACTCACCATCTTAATTGTATGAATTCTTGGTTATTTATTAAGATGATGCTATACACACACACACACACACACACACACACACACGACCCTGAGATCCTTCAGATGCACTGTAAGCATGCTGTGCATTGCAGAGCCATTTGAATCTCCTAGGATAGAAGAGATCCTGATGTTTCCTAGTAGCATTTGGGAGGTTTTATTTTGTTGTGGTTTTATGGTTACCAGGCAAAGTCAAACACAGTCTCTCTTCACCAACAATGAGGTCCAAGTGTGTGTGACAGGATTATTGCTGCTAATTGAAGCTATGTTGCAAGAATCTTAAAAATAATAGTTGCTCCCCTGCACCTTCAGTCTGAAAAATGATATTTTATTCTCTAAATGTGCTGAATGGAAGGAACAACTTATGAAATAGAAGTTTCTTTTTGCCACCTGCCTCTCCCTTACCCACTGCCAACATTCCCACTATTCAGCTTTCTGTTTTCTTCAAATTCTCTTTCTTTGGAATTTCATCAAAATAATAACATCTGACACCAATCTGGTAAGCCAATCTGATGTGTTCTTTCTCCTTGTCTTCACATTTTTTTTTAGAGACCAAAGAATGAATCTCTACTCATAGAACTTGACACAGCAGGAAGTTAGGATCACCTCAAAGCAAGCCCTGTCTCTGCCTAAGGGCTACACTCATTGTGGATGCTCAGAGTTCCTTGTGGACAATCACCAGAGCCTGCTGATCTTCAGTGAGCACTCTCTGCCTGGGTGATGGTGAAACTGGGATTCAAACTCCCAGATGTCACAGAAGAAAAAGATGAGTCTGTCTCAGCTCACCCTCTCAATGCCTGCCTTCATACAACAGTTCACTCTGCTGACTTTTGAAGATCAGTGGGAGGATATTCCACCAACTTAATATTCTATGTGCAAAGCAGCTACTTCCTTGGGTTGACTCACTTGAGAACTGAGCTTCTTAAAACACAAGACTTAAACATTGCTTCCACTGATGAAAACTTCTTTACTAGACCTAACCTCTGTTCTTTCATGATCAGACAGGCAGGAGCACAGGGCTGTCTGGGTCTCAAACCCCCACTCTCAGCTCAACCTTATCTTCCATAGAAGGACTAACCATATTTTAGGCCTTAGGAAAGAGAAATGTGTTGTAGCTGTCTATTTATTCACTAACTGTTGTTTGAACATCTACCACATACCAAATAATGTCCTAAGCACTGGGGCTACAGTGGTAAGAAAATCTGACCTGAACTGCCTTACAGACCTTACGGTATGATCAGGGAGAGACAGACATTCATCAAAGAACTGCACAAATACTTATAAAATCCCATTCTCCAAGGAAAGGCAAATGTTACTATGAGAGCTTTCAACTAGGGGAATTAATTTATTTTAGGGGTCAGAAAGACTTTGTTAAGGGCATGGCATCTGAATGGGGATGGCAAGGAAGGATGGCATGAACTAGGTGAAAGGAGGTAAGTGAGGGTTTGGAAGAGTGTTCTAGAGAGGGGGAAATAGCATGTGCAAAGGCTCTCTGGAAGAAAAGCATATGGTACATTTGAGGAACTGAGGAAGACCGATGTGGTTGCAGAAGAGAAAGCAAGAGAGGGTGCAAGGAATTCAGGGAAGTGAGGCTGGAAACAGAGCCAGAGGCAGACTGTGATAGCCTTAAAAACCACCCTGAAGGGATGGATCTTTGTTTATGTTAAGCCATGAAAGTGTTCTCAGTAGTTGGTACAACATGATTTGATTAGTGTTTTGAAATTTTCCCTTTGGCTACAATTAGAAGTAGGGCCAGAATCGAAAAACATGGACCAATCCAGAGGATGCCGCAATAATCCTTTAGAAAAGATCATGACTTTTGCTATTAGAGTGAGGGGAAAAGTGGATGGATTTGAGAAGTATTTAGTAGATAAAATGTACAGGGCTTAAAGCCATGTGTGTGCTATAGATTGTTTATGTCTCCCAAATTCCTATGTTGAAACCTAATCCCCAACATAACGGTATTTGGAGGTGGGACCTTCAGGTGGTGATTAGGGCCTGAGGTTGGAGGTCTCATAGAATTCATGTCCTTATCAAAGAGACTTGGAGAGGTCCTTGCCCTTTCTGCCATATGAGAACTCAGCAAGAAAGAGCCTTCTATTGAACCAGAAAGCAGGCCCTCACCAGACAGTGAATCTGCAGGTACTTTGGTGTTGGATGTCCAGCCTCCAGGACGTGAGAGATAAATGTCTGTTGTTTATAAGCCACTTAATCAATGGTATTATATTATAGCAGCTAAAACAAACTAAGACATGCCAAAAAAAGTTATAAGTGGAGTTTAAAGCAAGAAAGGCCTATGTATGAGTCCCAGTTATTTCATTAACTGCCTGTGTGATTTTTAGCTAGTAATTTAACCTCTCATGAATTCAGATTTTACATGCCTACAATTCAGGATTATAAAAGTACCTCATTAATAAGGCTGTTATAGGGACTACATGAGTTAATCCTTGAAAATACTTAGTACTTCAGTGCCTGGCATGTGGTTAATAAAGGAGAGATGTAATTAGCATCATTATTATTATGATAATTATTGTTACTATTATTCTAGATATTTCTGAAGTTGGCAAATAAAGGGAAACTAATCAGTTGCCACTTCATTTTGCAATAGCCTGATTGAGTTAGGACACCAGTTCCTGAGAAAAACAGAATATAATCTCAGGGGCATTATGGGCTGAGAGAAGGCTTCCAGAGCAGCAACCCAATTTTTTCCTCCACTGAGACCAGGATATGTCTTCCTCATCTGTCTCTTTTTCATTCGATCTCACTTTACATAGACTCCTAGTCTTACATGTCATGGCATGAACTCCCAATAACCCCTCTCTGCATCAACAGGGGATAGCAAAGGGCAGCAAAACTTGCAGATTTCCTTCAGTTCAACCTTATCTCAATGCCTACAGTATGCTGTTCTCTGCATTTGCAAAATAAGAGTCACTGTGCCCCTATGAAATCAGCAAATGATCATTTCTATTTCCGTCATTACTATTTTATGTAAATGTGTTAATGCCATGGAAAAGATTGTCCTTATTTAAATATATTGTTGAGTTATAAAAGCAGTAGCTCCAGAGTCATACCAGAAATGCATCTTTATTTGCATGAACACATATTCAACTGCAACTGAACAAGTGAGTCTTTTCTGCCACTTCTCTCCCTTAATCTTTTTTTTTTTTTAAAGGGTCTTGCTCTGTCACCCAGGTTAAAGTACTGAAGGGAATCATGACTCACTGCAGCCTTGAACTCCTGGTCTCAGGTAATCCTTCCACTTCAACTTTCCAAAATGTTGAGACTACAGGAATGAGCTACCATGCACAGCCTCAGCTACCTTAGTCTTAAGTCTCTTCTGAACCAGCTTGTATCCACAGTGCAGTGACAACTTTAACCAAAACAGTTCTTTTATTTTTTGAAGGTAAAAAGGACATTTAATCAGTCACTAATGATCTGGCATAATCTTCAGAAACTTGGGAGCCTTTTGCTAGGTAATGGCCTTGAGTGGAGTCAGTACAGTCTGTTGACAAGGAAGGAAAGGACAGACAGGGAAGGAGGAGCTTATTTTTCTGGCAAGGAAGTCTCCGGAGGATTGCGAGTTCCAAGTACTCAGATCCACCCAAATTCTGCAACAAAGGCCCCTTTCCCCAGTTCTCATAGCCCACTCTTTACAAAAAGTATCTTAGCTTTCACATAACTGGAAAATCTATTAATTCATCTTACACTATAATTTTGCAACCTGCAGGAAAAGACTTCATGTTTGATTTTTGACATCAACAATTTGGCTAAAAGAGTAAGGGTCTTAAAAGTTCTCTGATTCTTTTTTTATTTTTTGTGTTGGAGTCTCACTCTGTTGCCCAGGCTGGAGTGCAGTGGCATGCTCATGGTCACTGCAGCCTTGACCTTCTGGGCTCAGGCAATCCTTCTGCCTCAGCCAAGTGACTGGAACCACAGGCATGCATCACCAGCTAATTTTTTTTTGTTGTTGTTTTTAAAGCAGGATTTATTAAGACGACAGAAAACTTCCCACAATGGGAGGGGATCTAAGGGGGTTTCCCTAACTTTTGATTTATTGTAGAGTTAAGATCTCGCCAAGCTTCCCAGGCTGGTCTTGAACCCCTGGACTCAGGCAATCCTCTTGCCTTGGTCTCCCAAAGTGCTGGTATTACAGGTTTGAGCCACCGCGCCTGGCTTAGTTCTCTGATTCTTGACCATATCTTTTTGAGAGTGTAAAGTTCTTGAGCTTGCCATTTTCTTTCTGTGGTCTCCAGTGCAGTCAGAAGCAGCAGACATATCCAGTAGTTCTTCTTGTTCTCTTTCCTACGGTTCTACAGCAGCAGTCAACATGTCTCCTAAGTTCTTGTCTTTAATAAACTCTCAACTTCCGGCAGTCATAGGTGTTCATTTAAACAGCAGCTTGCTGCTACATGCCATGATTCCTTTTCATTCTATTTTACATTGGCAATGAAATCATCACTGGAAGTAAATACAACCAGGTCAAACAAGATTCCCTTTGAAGGTCTCGAGCCAGTCTTGCATGCAATGCTGTGTCAGTCAGGATTCATGAAAGGAAAATCGGAACAACTTGAGGAGTATGGAAAAAGCTAAAGAAGTGATCATCAGTGTGGCTACCCTTGGTTTTCAGAGTACCACTGCAGGTGCCATCCAGAACTCAGCAAGCTGCTGCTGCCACCCAGAGGTTAAGATGCTGCAGCAAACCGCCAGCAGCAGCACAGCAGTTCCCGCTCTGAGGCTATTCCTGGTGATGACATTGGGTGTTCAGCCAGTCATGGGGAAACTACTGCTGCTGGAAGATCTGTCAGTTCATCCATTTGCCTTCCAGATCTCATTCTCCAGATAGAATGCACATTTCATCCAAACCCCTCGGGAAAGAGAGCCTGGGAAATGCATCCTCAGACTTCTATCCCCTGAGATAGATACAAGAGAGGGCACAGGAAGGGGTGTGGATGAAGGATGTTTGCCAACAGTTTTCAGTACAAACATAGACTTGGGTTGAACTGGTGAATGCAAATGTTTATTGAAATTAAAACTCACAGAAATTTCAGTACTAAAAAGTCGAATCATTTAAATCGATTATAACTCTTAAGATAATATTGTTGGATTGCCTGAGCCCGCGGTTTTAGAACTTTAAAAGTTAGGATTTAAGATGCATTAAAAATCAAACATTTTAGCATTGCTGATACATTTTAAGATAACATTATTAATTCCCCAGTGTAATGCTTTTTGTCTCCCCATGCTTCCTTCAGGAGCTTCTCTTCTTAGGTCATGGCTGTCCCTCCCTGACTTCAGCCACTCACTGCCATGATCATAGTTTTGAACCTGTTGTTCTCAATAATGGCAATTATTTGTCACAATAACATCCATTGTAAACACCCTACTCTCTGACCCCTGCCTCTTCATTCCCAGTCCTCCCCATCTCATATTTCAATTGCAATAATCCCTCAACTGAATAGGACCTTGTGTCCATTGGCAGGGCCACTGCCAACCCTAATGATGCCTTTGTTAGAAATTGTCAATGCACTACAATACCATTTTTTGAAAACTGTTGTAATAGATCATCTTTTTGATAAAGCAAGACATTTGTGTATCATCCTCCAGGAATTTCTTACAAAAAATATACAAGTTATAAATTTCAAATACAAATGGTGCCCACTTGAAAGAGGTACTTCTGGGTATGTGTAGCACATAACCCACTTTAACAATATGTAGCAGCTCAGTGACTATCGATCCCACAATTTTTATTTTTCATCATCCATCACTCTCTTTATGTTTATTCCTCTTAAGCTGGTTTAAATTCCACATTTAACCATAATACCACCTTGAATTTATCCCCAACCACTTTTTCTCTCACCTTGTCATACTTAGCTAAAGCACGTTCCTGGTTAAATTTAGTGCTACCTGCTTTGTGCCTGTACTCACAGCACTGAAGATGCCAGGAGAAAAACTTCTATCATGCTAATCGGTCTCTGCAGTTATGATCACTAAGTCAAATGTCCCTGAATGCTCTATTTCTCTAATTAGTATACTCTCCCACTTTCCTAAACAAATTTCATATTTTTTCCTGTCTTTTCCAACTTCCAGTATCTTCTCCTACATCTAAAATTTCAGCTGCTAACCTTGCTTTCTTTCTTGAACATTTTAAACAATCAAAAGAGAATTTCCACAATCTCTCACTAGCACATCCATGCACTGTCTGCTTTAGTGTCTATTGTGTACAACATCAAACTTGTCTTCTATTGCTATGAATGAATTCTTTAAGCTCATAGTTAAAACGACCTCCTCCACTTGATATGCTCAAACCATCTCTTCCTGTCAACAATATTTTTCTCTCTTCCCACAGTCATTACTTTCTATTCTCTTTACTACTTTATTCTCATTAGCATATAAGCATGCTGCCATTTCTTCCATATTACACCAAAACAAAACAATAAATTCCCTTGATGACCACCTGCACTTCAAATACTACCTCATTTTTCTCCTTACTTTTAAGCAAAACCCCTTGAAAGAGTTGTCTACACACACTATTGACAATTTCTCTCTTCCCACTTTCTCTTGAATTCATCGCAGGCAAGCTTTCACTTCCAGTCCCTCCAGCTTATCTAGGTTATCAAAGCCTTTGCTAAATTAAATTTAATGATTCTATCCCTGTCCCTATCTCAACCTATTAGGAGCAGTGATGTATTTCCTGTTTCTTCTTAAAATACGTTCCTCACTTGGCTTCTGAACCCACCATACACTTCCTTTCCCTTGCTTTTTTTCCCTAACTGCTTCTTTTTGGTCACCTTTGCTTCTTCCTTCTTATCTCTGCAACCTCTAGACTTTGGAAGACCAAGAGCCCTATCTTTGGAATTGTTCTACTCCCAACTACACAATCTCTAAGAGATCTTGTTCAGTTCTGTGGTGCTAAATATCATGTCTATGCCAAGAAATCCCAAATTTAAATCTCTAGCTCAGATTTCTTTCTTGAACTTAAGACTCGTATATACAGTCACCTACACAGGATTTCCACTGGGAAGTTAAAAAGGCATCCCAAATAAAACCTATCCAGAATTGTATTTGTGACTTTCCCTTTCAAACTTGCCTCTCCTTCTGTCTTCCTCACATCAGTTAATGGTAGCTCTATCTTTCTCACCAGCCTAAAGTTTTGATGTTATACTTGATAATTCACTTTTTCTCATTTTTCACCTTCAGTCAATTGGCAAATCATGTTGACTATATCTTTAAATATATATATATATATATTTAAATAAATAAATAAGTAAATATATATTTCCTTGAACTTAGAAAATAAACTCTAAAAGCATTTAACAGTAGTTGGATGTGGTCTCTCCAACATACTCTCAAGTTGTTTAGAAAAAAATAATATAATGAAAGATAGAGAGGTATAGATGAAGAGAGTAAATAGGCCACGATGTCAACAAATTGCCAAATCTGGTTGAAAGGTATATGGTAGTTTTATGTAATACTCCCGAAATTTTTCTGTGTGTTACAAAAAATATACCTAAGATCCATTATGCATTGGCTCCACTGTTATAACCCTGGATCATCATCTGGCCTCAAGCCTATTCTTTTTTTTTTTTGAGTCAGAGTTTCACGCTGTAGCTCAGGTTGGAGTGCAGTGGGACACTAATGGCCACTGCAGCCTGAGACCTGCTGGGCTCAGACAATCCTTTCACCTCAGCCTTCCAAGTAGCTGGAAGTATAGGCATGTGTCACCATGCCCAGATAATTTTTCTTTATTTATTTATTGTAGAGATGAGGTCTCGCCACGTTGGCCAGGATCAGACTATTCTTAATATAGTAGATAAATCCTATTTGCAGCATAAATCATACGTCAATCCTTTGTTCAAAACCCTATAATAACATTCCATCTTACTTAGCATGAAGGCTGAAGTCCTTATATGGTCTATAATGCCCCACATAATTTTCCCCTACCTCCTCATAAACTATCTAGCCTCGACTAAAATTCTCCCCATAACTCACTGTACTGAAGCTACCTGCATTCCTTTATGTTCCTGAAGGTTAGTAGGCAAGCTCCTGCCTCAGGACCATTGTGTATCAAAATCCCTCTGCCTGGACATTCAATTCTGAAAGTTATTCCCATGGCTTACTCCTTAGTTTTTTTTCAGATATTTTATCAAGCATAATTTCTCAGTGAATTCTTCCCTGAATGCCCTATATAAAATTTTACAACATCCTCCTTTCCCCTTTGAACACTCTATCTTTCTTCCATACACTTTTTTTCCTCCAACTCTTAGCACTAACACTGTATATATTACATTTTCCTTGCTTATCTAGTTTATTTTCTGTATGTCCCTAAAATGTAAGTTCAATAGGGGCAGACATTTTTGTCTGTTTAACTCTTACATTCTCAGCATTTAAAACAAATACATAAAAGATACTTATCAAAAAAAGATTCATTTCAAATATTTGTTGAATAAATAAATGAGTAATGCAACAATCTTACTATGCCTTATGAAATACTACATATAATCAATTATATAGTTTTATTATTATCAAACCAACTAGAAATTGATTACCCAGCTCTCTGGGATACCCTGATCCTCAATGAACCATCAAAAGGGTGTTTTGTGGTGTAGTGGTAGAAAAATATTTTTCTTTTTAGCTCTTAATTCTGTCTTTTCTTCCTAGTTCATAATTTTTTAATTACTCTAAAGCACTTTTGATGCTGGTGGGAGAGAGAGATGGTGTTCCCCAACAAGGTCTAGCATGCTGCCTATGGCAACGTTTTTGGAGAGTTGGAAGTCTGTTTCTAAGAAGTTCAGTCCTCCTTAGCCCACAATCAGGACCGTGTTCTTAACTCCATTGAAGAAAATAATTCAAGGACAAGTCACAGGAAGTAGAGAAAGAGCTTTAATACAAAATAGAAGTGTACACTCAAGAGAGAGGAGTGCAGGTAATCTCTAAGAGTGCTGGTTTTTATCTAGTTTTTAAAGTGTATGATAATTAATGAGTAAGATATTAACCAAATTACCAAGATAAAATGGAGATTTCTCTGAAATTGGGTGACACTCCCTTTTTTATCTTATTTGGTCAGGAACAAATCTGCCATGGTGCTGAGGGTGTGTCATTGACTATTACAATGAAAGTATAATGAGTTTTGAAGTCATTTGTCAAATTTGTGGCCATGTTGGAATAAGTTGGCTTTGGTCAGTTTTGTTACCAGAGAAGTCACAGGAATTGTGTCAGTTACATGTCAGTTACATAGGTCAGGGGTGGGTTTCTTAACCTCCAGCTCAGTAATTTTCCATTTCCCACTATCCCTGAGTTAGCTAGCCTGCCTCATTTTTGGCTCTGTTCAGATGTAAAGTTCTATGCCTGGAATGGCTTCTGATAAGTAGACAGCTCTAAAATTCCCTGATAAAACCGCTTCTGAGATTTTGGGCTGCTTTTCATATTTTCCTAGGGTTTAACTATCTAGGAATATTGCCCTATTCACTCTGTTTTTCAACATATATTAATATCATCTACCTTTCGCTTTCCCTGTTTTTCTCTTTTTTCGAAGGATCTTAACATGTTTTGGATACTTTTAAAAGTTTTGTCATAGGGCACCACCATTCTGTCTGGCTAGTGTATGATTTTCCTAAATACTGCTTAGAACTAAGCTTTTGTTTACAGGATAACTGTGCCAATAATGACATCAGGTCATAGATGAGTTTGCAATGGGAAGAGATAATGTGGATTGAAGAATTTCTTAATTGGATTCCTATGAATCGCCCTCCAGAGTGGCTGAATGAACTCACTAGTATACACAGTTTTACTGGCCACTTGGAAATCCTTCAACAAGTCTCTAAAAAGAAAGAGGATCCTTTGAATTTCTTATTCCTGGTTTATTTTACTTCCCATATTTATTTTCACTGGTAAATTTGTGAGAAATCATCAGAATAAAATTTCTGTGTGAATATGATTAGTTCAGTCTCATTGTGATGCTGGTAAAAAAAAAAACAACAGCTGACACTGGCAAAAACAACACAGAAAGACTTAATAGTTCATGAAAATACAGGATAGGCTTCAGAATTCACTCAAAGTTTGCATCAAAGGTCTGGTTTCTTTCTATTCCTCTCTCTTCTGTTGCACACATGTTGGGGTCATTCTAAGGCTGACTTTTCTTAGAATACTGGCAATAATTGGACTAGTATATACTCCTTGGTTCACCCATTGAGAGAAAAAGTACTTATGTCTGAAAGTTATAGGCAAAAATTGGGTTCTTAAAATTTATCTCATTAGACTGGCTTAGATGATGTGCCTAACAGCCTCCCCCCACTAATCATTGTGGCTAAGAAGAATTAAATATTTGGATTGACTTTTATCCAATCAGACCCATCTCTGGTACTAAGCTTGATAGAATATTTTCTCAAAGCAAATGATTTACTTAGCAAGAAGTTGAGACCTGCATATGCCTCACATACTAAATTAGATTAATTTGAAGTGAAATGCGTTTGTCTTTGTATTATTCAAAGGGCCAGATTACAAAGTGTGAGTGGGCATAGTAGAACCATAAGTCATAGTACAGGAACTTGGAGTAAGTAAAAGCAGAGTTATTACTAATCCTGGACCCACAGGAAATCAGGAATGGAGAGCTTACTATAGCATGGAAGAAGAGTCCTGTAAAGAATAGCATGTTGATAGGAACAGTGACCCTCGAGGAATATAAGTAACCTCAGAGAAGCTTAGGGAGGGAACTAGAGGAATTAATGCTCTGATATTCTTGCTTTTTCCTGTTTCTACTCGGACTCTCCATTGTCTAAAAGAAACCAGAAGACGAAGGTTGCAGGAATAATGTGATGTTGCCCACAGTGGTCATCCTTCCAAAGCACAGCACAGAGTGGAAAAGGTCAGAAAACAGAGCAAGGGGAACAGGTGAAAAGTATCCTGCACAGAACCTGAAACAAAATTTGGATCCTGTGAGGAAGATAGAAGTGGATAATCAACCTTGGGAAGACAATCAACCAATGTTCTTTATTGGCCAGAGTATTTGATTCTTCTTAGGACCTTTTAAGATAAGTAGGACAGTAGGGCATGGTGGCTCAGGTCTGTAATCTCAGCACTTTGCGGGGCAGAGGCAAGAAGATTGCCTGAGCCCAGGGGCTTGAGACCAGCCTAGGCAACTTGGTGAGACCTTGTCTCTACAGTAAATCAAAAAATTAGCTGGATGTGGTGGCATGCACCTGTGTTTCCATCTACTCGGAGGGCTGAAGTGGACGGATCACCTGAGCCCAGTGGGTGGAGGTTACTGTGGCTGTGAGTGTGCCACTGCACTCCAGCCTGGGTGACAGAGTGAGACACCTCCTAAAAAAAAAAAAAAGATAAGTAGATAAGTAGAACAGCACCTTCCAAAAAGCAAACAAATTCTCTTAAAAATTCTTAAGATATTGCATTAGGTGTATTTTCTTACTCCAGTGACTAGAATTATGGGCCAACTATTTATCTTAATTAACCATATTTATTGTCATTGGATATATTACCAGTTACAGAAAGGATATTAGCTAATTGATGGGACATATTGCTTAAATTCTAGGCCAAAAATATTCTGCATGTGAAAAATGATCATGTGGATGATAGACTTCCCATTCCTTATTTTTGAACATAAAATTAGAGTAAATGAGTTATTTAGGCCTGAGATATTTTGATAGTATGATATGTTAAACCCTACATTATTTTTTTTCCTGATTATCTTTGAGCAGTTTGGGGATTTTTCTGCCTATTTTCTAAAATCAATCTGGCAACCAGCAGAGCCCAAAATGGGTATAAAAATTAATTTTGACTTTTTAAGTACTGAATTGTTGTATGTCCCAGTATGGCTACTGCTGTGACAGCAGTGGACTGTAGGGGCAGTGAACTATAGCTTATCTCCATCTAGGGTTAGCCTTGGGTGGTTCAGATGGTCATGCCATCGCACTGCACAGCGGGGTCCTCAGCTTCTTGCCTAATGTGTTTCATGTGTCAGCACAGAAACAGAAACATACAATGATAGGCTAGTCCAGAAAAGATAGGTCTCAAAATCCAGGCAGATATGCAGAGTTAGGGTTCAGAACATTCATTCATTCACTCAATAATTATTGAATGCTCACTGCATATATGCCTGGCAATGTGCTTTTGTGTGTGTGTGCGCTTGTTAGAGCAGTGGACAGAAAAAACTCTTTCTTTCATAAAGTTTATTTTAGTGAGGAAAATAGCCAATAAAAACATACATACAAATATATATTATATTGGATAAATGGTAACTGTGAAGGAAAACATATAGCAGAGAAGAGACAAAAGATATGTTGAATACATGGCTGAAATTTTAGTTAATGTAATGTATGAGAAAAGTCTTGAAGGTAGTAAATAAGAAGTAATGGGGGGATAGCTGGGGAAATACGTCTGGAGGGAAGAAAACGCAAATGCAAAAGCCCTGAAGTCAAAAATTCCCTGTTGCATTTGAGCAATGGAAAGTAAGCTAGAATAGCCAAGGTGGAGTGAATGAGGGAGAGAGCCACAGGAGATGAGGTCATAGAAATGACATTGGTGTTGAAGGACAGACCATATAAGCCTGGTTGGTCATTACAGGGAATTTGCTGTTATTCTGGGTGATGTAGGAATACATTGGAGAGTCCTGAGCTCATGAAAGGTAAGATGTGACTTGTATTTTAAGAAGATGGCTGACTTGTTGATAATAGATTGTAGGATTGAAGTCAGAAGCAGGGACACCAGTTGTAAGAGTCCTCTGCTATAACAATGAGAGATGATAATGGCTTGGATGACGAGGGTGGTAGCTATAAAGAAAGTGAGCAGTGCAGTGATCAAACGCCGAATATACATTGAAGCTTGTAAGATTTATTGAAAAACTGGATGTGGCATGTGAGAGACAGAAATATAATCAGAGTATTAAGATCCATGGAAATTTTTCAGAGTATTGTTATGAAAATATTTGAGTTCTAACAGGTGTGAGATTGGAAGTGCGTCTTTCTCCTGAGGTATCAAGTGCAAATCTGAGCCAATCAGGGTGGATAGAATAACACAGATTATAAATCCAGGATAAGATCCAGAGTATGTCAAGACAACAGAAGAATGACTGAGAACGTGATTGGCAGACCTGTATTAGGTGAGCGACATATCTCTAGGCAAAAAGCATCAGGGATATCTAAGAGCATGCATTGTGGTAATTTTGACTGTGGTGAATGTGGGGTATTAGCCAGTTATTTGATTATTGTGGAACAAGGCAGTCATTCATTGATTCATAGAGGGACAATTATGCAGAATCCAGGGACTAACACATTGCTAGGATACCCAGGCTGGAGCTAGGCTGGTAGCATAACCAATGTGTGCTTAGCTGCTGAGCTGTGGTTCTGAGGCTCTTTACATTGCCTGGGCTAAGCCAGGGCTGATATTAAAGGCTGGTGCTGGGCTAAAACCTAAGGGGAAGTGCAGCAGATTAAATGACAGGAAGTCTGGCAAGTTAAGAGCCTGAAACAATGCACCTAGAGGTCTTATCTCTCTTGAAGATCCAAATGCTAACAGAACATGAAGGTCACTAATAAACCACAGAAGGCAATTTATTCCTTCTGGGGTTTCTACAGCCACTGCCTCAGCTGCTGCCCCTGTGACCTTCCACAGTGCATTCAGTTTGCTCATTTTGTATAGACCAGAGGTCCTCCTGGGACTTACTTAGATAGTGCTCCTTTTACTCTTGTTATTGAGGTTGAATAAGAGAAGTATATTTTCAGATAAAGGTATACTAGTGTAGACTGTGAAAGGCACGGAAGTAAGCAATTATTTGGCATGTGTGGAAATGGTGAGGAGTCATATTTTGTTGAAATATGGGGCTGGCAAGGGCTAAATCCAGGATGATTTAAAGACCAGGATGATTCATCTCTATGTGAACTCATTAACAATTTGTGAGGAAGAAAGTCACAATATAGTTACTGCTTTTACAAAGCTTTATTTACACCGAAGGTGAGGGTGTATTAGTCTGCTAAAGTTGTCATAGCAAAATTCCACAGGCTGGGTGGCTAAAACAACAGAAATGTATCATCTCACAGTTCTGGAGGCTGGAAATCTGAGATCAAAGTGCCAGCAGAGTTGGTTCTACTGAGGCCTCTCTCCTGGGCTGTTTACAGATGGTGGGCAGCCTTCTCACTGTGTCCTCACATGGCCTTTTCTTTGTGCTCACACATCCCTGGTGTCTCTGTTTTCTTATGAGGACACCAGTCCTTTTGGATTAATGCCTCTATCCTTATGACTTCATTTATCCTTAATTGACTCTTTAAAGACCCTATCTTTAAATATAGTCACATTGAAGCTTAGGACTTCAACACATGGATATATTGGGAGTATAACTGAGTTCATATAAAGGAATATGAACACAAAGTCAAGAATGCCATTATAAGTTTCCAGGTGGAAGGAAATTGGGATTTGAATTAAGCTGATAATGTTGGAAAGGAAAAGATGTCTATGAAAGGCATTTTATGGGTAAATGCTACAGTGACTCAGCAGTTGATTGAATGAATACAGAGGCCAAGAGAGAGGAATCAATGATAAATCAGAACTGTTGAGCTTGGGTAACAAGGAGAAAGATAATGACCTGAAACTAAAACTGTGTCTTTTTTTTCCATGTGTATTTGCTTCTTTTACTTTTGTCCTTCATTTATTTTCTCTAGATACCACCTCCACCCCCATTTCTGTTTTTATTTCAATTGCCTCCAAGTTGCTACTGCAGCAGAAATTCTGACATTCTCTGCTTGGTGTATCTTCCTTAAGACAATTCCAGGAAGCAAATCCTCCATATCACTTCTACCATACCCTGCTCTGCCCCTCTTCCTACATTTTCAGGCACTGGAATTTTTTCTGTTGATTGCTTTATCTATTTACTAGTTCCTTCGTTGCTCTTGGTTAACCTTTCTCCCTCCCATTGATGTTGTCATTTCTTATTCAGTCTCAGTTATTGCCCTCAAGAATCATTATGTCCAAGATATTTTTGATGACTTGCTTGTAAAGAGATCATTTTGAAGGCAATATATTTTGAAGGAACGACATGCAACATAGATAAAGAAATGTCCTTTATAAAGTACAGGATGTGTTTTGGAACTCAAGCCCCCAAAGGTGTACTGGCTAAAATATGAATAGGTAATATAGACTCAGGAATGAGAGTAACACACATAGAATATTATGAAAAAGAGGACTTAGATACATTTATGAACAATTGATAGAAAATAAATTTTAACAAGATTGTATTATTTGAAGGTGTTTTTCTATGATTTAGTGATTTATGTAAAGCAATACTTTCTAAATGTTATAACTGATTTATCTGGAGAAAACAATCCAATTAAGAAATGGACAAGGGACATGAACAGACATTTCTCAAAAAAAGACATACAAATGCCCAACAGATATACAAAAGAATGCTCAGCATCACTAATCATTAAAATCACAATAAGATATTACCTCATTGTTGGAAAGGCTATATCAAAAGGTAACAAGTATTGACAAAGATGTAGGGAAAAGGGAATCCTTGCAATTATGGGTGGGAATGTAAATTTGTATAGCTATTGTGGGGAAAAAAGTATGAAAGTTCCTGAAAAAACTAAAAGTAGAATTACCACATGATCTAGCAATCCCACTTCTGAGCATTTGTCCCAAATCTTTGAAATCAGTATGCTGAAGAGATACTTGCACTTCCAAGTTCATTGCAAGACTATTTACAATATCCTAGCTATAGAATCACCTAAGTGTCTATCAACCATAAACCAATAAACAAAATGTGGTATGTGTGCACACACACAAACACACACACACACACACACACACACACACACACACACACACACACACACACACACACCTTAAATGGAATACTAACTTTAAATGGAGTACTATTTATCCTGTAAAAATAAATTCTGACATTTGCAACAACATGGATGGAAGTGGAGTGCATCATGCCATGTGGAATAAGCCAAACACAGAAAGACAAATACTGTGTGTTGTCACTTATATATGGGATCTAGAGCAATTGAAATTACAGAAGCAGGGAGTAGAATGTTGCTTACCAAAGGCTGGGAATGGGCGAAAATGGGGAGATGGTGGTCAAAGTGCACAAAACCTCAGATAGGAGAAATAGTCTAGATTTGGTTTTTTTAAGACTTATAGAATTTTATTTTAGATATTGCATAGCATATTGAATATAGCTAATAACTGGTTACTGTACGTTTCAATATCATTATGAGAGTAAATTTCAAATGTTCTTATCACAAAAATGCTAAGTATTTGAAGTGACCAATATATTAATTAGCTGGATTTAATCATTCTGCATTGTATTAGAAATCATAGCCTTACTTTGTGTCCACTAAATATATAAACTATAATTTATAAATATAAAGATAAATACAGTGATATTTGGGTGAAGCACATGTAAGACCAATGGGTTCCATGTGCTTGAACTGATTATCAAGTTTCCTTTGCTCTAAATTTTGTCCCGTTATCAGAGGTAATATGTGGGATACTGTTTGGACTGTTATAACAAAACACCATACATTTTATGGCTTATAAACAGCAGAAATTTATTTTTCACAGTCCAAGATCAAGGCATCTGCAGACTCAGTGTCTGCTGAGGACCCATTATCTGGTTCACAAATGGCACCTTCTAGCTGTGTCCTCAAGTGATCAAAAGGGCAAGGCAACACTTTGTGGTTTCTTTTGTAAGGCACTTATCCCATTCACTGGGGCTTTGTTCTTATAATTTGATCACTCTCCAAAGGCCTCTGCTAATACCACTATTTTGGTGATTTGTTTTCAATATATGAATTTGGCGGAAATGCAAATGTTCAGACTACAGCATATGATGATAAATGAAGCATTCATAGCTTGGATGAGTGGGGACAGCAGTGGCACCAAAGAAGTCTATGAGTGAGGAAGGGAGATCACTACATAGATTCTTATTCCTATTCCAGCATGTGTGGACCAAGAACCATCTATTATATGGTGGAGAGAGTTCAATGTGATTAAGCTACCATTAGGTGGCTGGCTGGTGTCTAGGGGAATGATGCTATGTTGAGGGTCATAGTTGCTGTTGTCTCCAGATTGGGCACTCAGTAGTTGGAGGGGACAAAATCAGCCTTAGTAAGTGGAAGTCTGTATTGTTGAGTTCATACCTAGACTCCGTCTGTGTCACCATGGTCACTTTACACATAGGCCCCTTAAGTAGCACATGGCAGGGAAAAAGACTGATCGACAGCCATTGAAAAGTAATCTTGTCCACATGATTATTGAGAACCTTCTCCATTTAGATGCACAATCTGGTAAACATTTAGGTGGAAAACAAATACAGCCACTCTTTCTTCCTATTATAAGGCTTCTATCTATATATCTCTCCTCCAGGCCTTTTTGCAATCAATTTTCTAATCTTGTTATTTGTTTTCTTTTTTTTGAGTAGGAGTCTCACTCCAGGCTGGAATGCTCATGGCCATTGCTGCCTCGACCTGCTGGGTTCAGTTAACCCTTCCACCTCAGCCTTCCAAGTAGCTGGAACCACAGGCACATGCCACCATGCTCGGCTAATATATATATATATATATTTTTTTTTGATTGATTGATTGTAGAGATGTGGTCTCACTAAGTTGCCCAGACTGGACTCAAACTCCTGGACTCATGCAGTCCTCTCTCCTCTGCCTCCCAAAGTGCTGGGATTACAGGCATGAGCCACGGCAGCCAATTAATTTTGTTATTTTCAAGTTCCTTTCCATCTGAGAAACCCGTTAGTTTGTCCAAGAATCATTGTAGATCAGTAGTTTAGGCCATCTCATTTTCTACACAACGTGAACAGTCATCTGTACTCCTCCAAAATCTGCCAGCCAGGAGGATTGTCTGTCACTACTGTTTTTCTACAGACAACCCTGAGTAGGCTTTAGTGCAGAGGCTGTTTGCTTTCAACTGCGCTGGCAAAGAAGTTCATCTTTCTCCGAGGTGCAAGATTTTCCTGTAACTAGTCATGGGAGGTTCCCCAAGAAGTCATAGGTACGGGATGAGGGTGAGTCCTCAAGGCAGTCAATTTTAAAATGAGAGTCTGAACCATATGCATTGCATTGCCTTCCAGACGCATTGGGTCCAGGCCTCACTTCTACTTTACAATGTAACTTTGCTGTGCATATTCAACTTATGGCTTGTGTACTCGGTTCAAGATGTACAGGTTGCAGGGTCACCTTTGTCTTAGTTTTCTAGGGCTGCCATGACAAAGTACACAGACTGGGTAGCTTAAAACAATAGAAATTTATGCTCTCACAGTCTGCAAGCTAGAGGCTCCAAATCAAGGTGTTGGCAGGGCCATGCACTCTCTGAAGTCTCTAGAAAAGAATTTGATCTATGCCTTTCTCTTAGCTTCTGGTGTCACTAGCAATCCTTGGCATTCCTTTACCTTTAGACACATTACCCCAATCTCTGCCTCTGTTGTCACATGGTGTTCTCCTTATGTGTCTGTTTTTCTGTCTTCTTCTCTTCTTATAATGACACCTAACACATTGAGTTAAGGGGCTGCCATATTCCAGTATAACCTCAATTTAATTAATTATATCTGCAATGACTCTATTTCCAAATAAGGTTATATTCTGAGGTTCCAGGAAGGACATGCATTTTGAGAGGACACTGTTCAACTCAGTATGCCTGTGTTTCCCATGGTTAGGTGTTTAGACTGTTCCAGGGTCAAGAAAACCCTTTTCTAATCAAGAATGGTGATTTGTAAAGGAGGGCATGACTTTCTCAAACCCTAAGAGTCTGCACTATTATTCTTTTTGGTTTTTTTTTTTTGTTTGTTTGTTTTTTTGAGGCTCCATACAGAATCAGCATCTCTGCCCCAGAGATTTCTACTACCTGCTGTATCATAAGGCCTAAGGATCAGGACAGCTGCCACAGCCTGGACCTGCTACAGAGCCTTTTCTTTCTCTGGATTCTTTTCACAACTAACAGCTTTATAGATTATAGTAAATGGACTGGAACGACTTGACCAAAGGTAGTATGTGTTACCTCTAAAATCCCAGCAGGCTCAACACATAAGATACTTTTTGCTCCATGGTGAACTGTTCAAGGCAAAGCAATGAGTCTCTTGCTCTAGAAGGGATATTCTGATATGTTTGATATTACTGGACCTCTAGAAACATAACAAGTGAGGTAGGCCACTGAACTTACAGAGCATTTCTCTTTTATCTTAGGGTTATTAATATGTTTTTATTTATGAATGTGATAACTTATTAAATCTCTCTCAAAACATTAATTTGACTTCCTGAATTATCTCGGTTTCTTCTGAGAAAAGATTTTTGTTTTCTTACTTCTGTTTGTCCTTCTCCTTTTTGCTTCTAATTCTTCTCATATAGCTGTCAATTCTTGAGTATCTGTTTATTTTTAAGAGGACAGGAGAGGACAGACAGAGAAGGCTTTCTTTCTGTTATATATAAATGTCTTTATTCTTTTACTCTTTTTCCTAATTAAGCCTTCTGACTAAGAGTTCTGTGTGGAGAAGGGTGTACTGTGTGTCATTTAATGGGTCTCCCTTTTGTTGAATGATTACCCAGTTGCAGGTTACTCAATCACCAGATTAAAGAGAGCTTAGCTTTGGGGCACCAACACTGACAATAGAATCCTTAGCTTCCTCCAGAAAGTATTAAAATTCTTTAGGAAGAATCACAGAGTCTTCTCCCTCCCCCCCAATTCTAGAAAGACTAGGACAGTTAGTCAACTCATTTTGGGCACCTATACTGGCTCAGTGGGGTGGAAAAGAGGTACAGGGGTGCCCCCTGGTGTCTTTATTCTCTACACAGATCTTCAGTTAACTTTTCAGTACTTATACTCACTCTGCTTTTCTAACTTTGAGAAAGGATTCCCTGTAATATTCCTAGTTTGTTCTATAGCGATCAGATAGTATTTCTTTTATTTATGTGTGGTTATACCTTTTCTGTGCTTCTATTTTTTTATTTCAGTAGGGTGTCAGAAGGGATGGGGGAATGAATGTGCTGTTTGCTATCCTTAAATAGATGCTTTTTTCTTTTATATTAATAGGATACTATTTGTGGCTTTATACATTTTTATTATAAAAATTTTAAACAAATGCACAAGTAGAGAGGACTTACCTATCACCAAATTTTAATGATCTCCAAGATTTTTCTCTATTTGTTTTATCCATCCTTTAAAAATTATTTTTCTTTGATAAAGTATTTTATGACAAATTACAGATGCCAAGTTATTTCCTCCTTACATATATTAGTATGTGCCTCTAAAAAATAACATTGTCTTACATAACTGTAATGCCATTATTAGTGACAAAATTAGCAATAATTTTTACATTGATTCTTCTTTTCTTTTTAAACTCAGGATTCAAACATGGTCTATGCATTGAATTTGGTTGTTAAATCTCTTAAGTGTAGGTAAGTTGTCTTCTCCTGGCATTGATTTCTTGCTGCAACTGAATCATTTGTCTTGCTTGATGCCTGAATGTAGTAGAGCTCCTGAGAGAAACTATATATATATATATATATATATATATATATATATATATATAAAGAGATTTATTATGTAGAATTGATTCATGTGGTTACAGAGGCCAAGTGGTTCCCCTATCTGCCACCTGCAAGATGGAGACCCAGGAAAGCTGGTAGTGTAATTGCAGTCCCAGTTTGAAGGCCCAAGAATCAGGGTAGCTAATGACATAAATCTGAGTCCAAAGGCAGGAGAAGACTGATGTTCCAGCTCAAGCAGGTAGAAAGCAAAGGGATCAAATTCTTTCTGCCTTCATCTTTTGTTCTATTCAAGTCCTCAAAGGATGGGAAGATGCCCACCTACTCTGGGGAGGGAAATTTACTTCATTGAGCCTACTAATTCAAATGTTAATCTCATCTGGGATTACCCTCATAGACACATCAGAAATATTTTTTCTTCTGGGAACCTCTTGGCCCAGTCAAGTTGACACGTAAAATTAACCGTCACACTGACATTCTGAATTTATCTCTTTGCCTCTCTGTGGTGGTGTGGTTTATGTAAACAGTAGTTAGCACTAACATTTTAATTAAATTCATGTACACTTTTTTGTTAAGAATTCTTCATCAGTGCCATAAGGCTCTTGGCATCATCTCAGTCTAGGAGGCACATGATGGCTTGGTGTTCTTTTTGTGAAGATAAAATTGATTGGTGGTCTCAGGTGACAGCAGCCTGAAGCTTTATTGTACTATGATGTTCTCTTTTAACCCTTCTTTTGATGTATTTATTTAGTGATGACCTTTGCTTAATTAATTGTTTCATTAGGCATTGTAGAATGTGATTTTTACAAAATTCTATTCTTTTATTTCATAATTGGGTAAGAAAACCTTTTCTTTATCAACTAGAGTTATCCAGAGATAGAATTTGTTCAGGAAGGACAGAGTAGATTCCTGGTTCTTTTACTTTACAGTTTTTGGTGTGCTTAGTACTCTAATTAATTCCAGTGGTGGTAATTGTTTCGGCAGTAATTGTCCTTTGGTTTCTGCAATTGCTACATCGATTTTTTTTTCCTCTGTCAAAATTATTGTTTAAGAGAGTATTAAAATTGATAGGGTACTTCAACTTCTGCTTTTTATTTTTATTAGTTATTTATTAATTTAGTACTTCATTAAAGTTAAAATTAAATATGACAAACTTTGCATATTTCGAGTGTTTAATTTTATTAGTTTTGACATAGGCATATATATAAAACCCTCACTATAATCAAGGTAAAACATATTTTCATCACCTTCAAAAGATTCCTGGTGCTGTTGTAATTCATCCTTCTCTTCATCACTATCCCCAGACAACCACTGTTCTACTTTTGGTCCTTATAGTTTGCATTTTCTAGAATTTTATAGAAATGGAATCATGCAATATGTATTCTTTATTGTCTAGCTTATTTCACATAGTATAGTGAGTTCAAGATTTATTCATATTGTTATTTGTATCAACAGTCTGTTCCTTTTTGTTGCTAGATGACATTCTATTATATGGATATAGTACAATTTGCTTATCCATTTACCAGTTGATGGACGTGTGGTTTGTATTCATTTGGGGGCTGTTACAAATAAATTTGCTATGAATATTCTTGTGTAAGTTTTTGGGTGAATATATGTTTTCCTTAATATTGGGTGAATACCTATGAGGGGAACATTTCTGGTCATATTTTAGATATATGCTTAACTTTTTAAAGAAGTTGTCAGCCAACAGGACCAATCTTTTTTATCCACTTTATGAATCTCAGCCTTTTCATTGGAATGCTGAGAGCTTTGCTATCCAATAAAATAGCTGCTAACAACTGAAAATATGCCTATTTCAAAGTGTGATGTACTGTAAAATACATTCTAGAATTCAAAGAGTCCAAAAGATAGAATGCAATATATTTCATCAATAATTTTATATTGATTTTATGTTGAAACAAGATTTGTACATATGGGTTTCTTTTTATTTGTTTGATATGGCTGCTATGGAAACAAGATTTGTATATATGGGTTTCTTTTTATTTGTTTAAATGGCAAAAATGACTTGCATTGATGCTATTTAAGACACTAACCTTTAATGCAGTTTTACAGAGTTGGATTTAAGTCTATCATTTTGTTATTTGTTTTTTATTTGTTTTCCTCAGTCTTTAATTTCTCAGTTCAGTGTTTTTCATAGTCCTTGGATAGTTTTTTGGGGGAAAGAGGCTTATTTTCCACGATTTTTCAGTTGCAACTAGCAGAAAAGATGTATTGCAGTGGGCTTACATTCCCATACAAAACTGGAACTAGTCTGATTACCTTCATGTACACGATCCTGACTTGTACTACACAATTTTAAAATAAAATAAAGTTTAAAAAAGAATATTGCTAGTTTTAATTTTACTTATTTTAGTTTACTGATGTCTTCATTCTGGTTTAATGTAAGGGCAATTCCCTTTAATGTTCTATATGTGCTTAAAAAAAGGATAATTCTCTATTTGTTAGGTCTAGTTTTGATGTATATAAAAAGCATGTCTATAATATTGATTATCTTATATGACTGTTGGTAGAAACTGCCCATCAGACCTATTTCTTTTGTTGAACACTTAGTGAGAAGCCCCCCTTGCAGTTAAATGAGAGCTATGTGATTGAGTTTGTGCCAATGGAATATGGACAAAAATGATATACCCTTCTTCCAGGCCTGGACTCTAATACCTCCTATACAACCATCCATGCATTCTTTCCTCTTTACCAGTTAAGTGAAGAGGACAGGATTCCAGGTGATGGTGAGACAACATGATTAAAGAGCATATATCTCTGAACGACTGCATGGAACAGTTTTCTTCTCCCCTACTGATATGAATTGAACTGTAGTTAGAAAGAGAATTAACTGAGATTTGGAAGTAGTTAATAAAATAGCTAGAACAACTTACCCTAGCTATTACAGAACTCTACTGTCTTACATAATAGCTTGAATAATGACCCTTTCTCCCTGCTTCACCTCCAAAATATCTACCTGAAAATCTGTGAATGTGACCTTATTTGGGGATGAAAAAAACTTTTCCGGATGTAATTAAGTTTAGAATCTTAAAATGAGATTATACCAGATGACTGAGGTGGGCCCTAAATCTAACTACAAGTATCTCTGTAAGAAGGGAGAAAACCACAGAAACACACAGAAGAAAGAAATTGAAAATGGAAACAGAGGTTGAAGCAATGTAACTTCAAGGAGTGCCAAGGAAATTCAAGTGTATTTATTTAAGCTTCAAACCTACTATTTGATACTTAGATTTGTGATCTGGGACCTCTTAGGTGACGTAGGAGCATTGTAACTGTGATAATATTGCATGTTTGTTGTTGCTTATATATGGTAATTTTGTGTGGATCCATCATAATGACATTGAGAAATACTTGGCAAAGTAAAAATTTCTATAGTACAATAAATACATTGTGAAGCTAAAGTTGCAAATATAAAAACAACTAATTTTGATGGCACAATTTCTCTTTACTTTCATGAATCTTTCTATCATTGAATCTTGGACATTGTTAAAAATAGGAAAATGATAAAGAGAGCAAAGATATACCTTCCTATTGACCTTCAGATTTGAGATTCTTAGATCATTGCACCTTTAGTTACCTGGCCATCAATAAAATCCTATAAATATATGGCAATGTTTCTACTGCCTGGTGAGCATAATATACATATAATACCTAATGCAAATGAATACAAAGTGTTATTTGCAAATGTCATAGAGGTATTAAAGGCTAAATACAAGTAGGCTTTAATTTTTCAGCCTTAGTAAGTATAACAGCAGAAAGATAAAAAGTTATGTGTTGCCATCTTCTGATAAGTTTCATTTCATTTAACTCCTTGCAGTACTTAATCAGATGGTGGATAAGATTTTACAACAGATTCATTATATAGCTGATACTTTTTTTAAGCAAATGCCTTTATCAATGAGAATATATGTGTTTATTAAATTAATAACATCAACAATAAATGAAACAAAATTATCTGTTTTGACACTAATTATTGTTAAGTTTCAAAAGGTTGAGATGTGGTTGTTTTGTTCATTATTGCATCCTTAGTACCTAACACTGTTTTATAGCAAAATATGAGAATTCAATACACATGTGTTAAATTATAATAATAGTTTTTGTTACTCTCTTCATTTAGTCTTGTTTTTACTTTCTCAGATCAAACGGAAATTGCTTCTTGAGTCTGAGGCCTCAGGGCTATTTCAAAATTTTCTGCCCAAGTTCTTCACCCCGATTCTTGTTTCATCTAACTTATTTCAATACTTCTGGATGTTAAAAAGAACCAGTCTTATTTGAAAATGGTGATTTGCTTTCCTTTATAAATGGTATTTACTTTATCTCTTGTAGTGAACAGGTTAATTTCAGGCAGCTGATGTTTTCTCCAGGAAATATAAAGGCAATGCCTGAGATTCCTCTCTAGATTTGCAATTTTGTTATGTCGACTCCTTAATTCTTTATTGTAGAAGATCTGGCAATAGTAACATGTGACCCTTCTGTTCTCCATTTCTGTGTTATCTTTCTTATATACTCCCCCTGGCAATTGGGTCATGTGTCTTTATAGGGATATATTTTTTTGTGTGATGAAAACTCTCAGAGAATGCTTACAATACATACTGAATCGGGAGGGATTAAATATCATCTGGTTCACCCTATTCATTCTATCTATCACGAAGCAGTGGCACATCAGTTTCAAAGAATGTGTTTAAAGTTATAAAACATATGAGAAATATATGTTTTGTAGTAGTTTTGCCCTTTTTTAAAAAAAATCTTTTAGACAGATTTTCCTTTCTAGCACAGGAAAAATAATTTCATAGAAAAGCTGTTTCCTCACAGTCTTGTAGTACAAGAGAAATCATCTTTTCCTTCCCTATTTGCTTATGTCATTATGCATTCACATATCTTTCTGGTATATTTCCAGATGGAACTTTATCTGACATTAGTTCTTCCTCTTCTTGTATATTTGTATCTCTTTCCTTCCCCCTTCGTACCATCTTAAATTCTCATTATCCTTTTCCTGATGCACTGACTCCTGTGAGTTTATGTATTTTCCTATCCTCGCTTGGTCATGTCCTCACTATTCTGTGATTACCACGATCACAAAAAAAAAAAAAATTTTTTTTTTTAGTCTGAGTCTCACTCTGTCGCCCGGGTTGGAGTGCAGTGGTATGCTCACGGCCACCACAACATCAACCTGCTGAACTCAGGTGATCCTTCTGCCTCAGCCTTCCAAGTAGCTGGAACCACAGGCACGTGCCACATGGCTAATTTTTTTATTTATTGTAGAGACAAGGTCGTGCCAAGTTGGTCTCAAATCAGTGGGTTTAGGAAATCCTCTCACCTCGGCCTCCCAAAGTGCTGGGATTATAGGCATAAACCACCATGGCTGGCCAGTCACAAACATTTATATATTTATTTCTGAAATAAATTGAGGCCTTGAAATATCTTTTTTCTAGCAAGTAAAGATTTATACTTTATTCAAAAGTATAATTTTTGTGTGTGACCATTAACAGCTTTACTGTTTTCTCATTTGTTAATTAATAAAAACAATAAAAGCATAAGTGAATACATAGTATGAGCCAAACACTATAGAAAGCAATGTACATACATGATCTCTACTATGTATAAACCTCTTATGAGGTAAGCATTATGTTACCTCATTTTGCAAATAAAAGAACAAAGTCATTGAAACCAAAATTAATATATCTAAGATCAGTCAGCAAAATTAAAATTAGAATCTAGAATTATCTGAGTTCAAATTTTGTGTTCTTCTCATGAGATTAATAGGCTTTTAATACCGTAAAACCATATTACTAATATCACATCACTACTTTATAAAATTAAGTAACCTCAAAGATATAATACATACTTTCATAGGTGGTTTTACAAAATTTGTCAGTTGTAAAACTGTACTATTCAATAATAAAACAGTGCTGTCCAGTAGAGTTTTCCCGTGATAATGGAAATCTATAGTTATAAATGTCCATATGGCAGCTGTCAGCTATCTGTGACGATTGAGCTTATGAACCATGGTTAGCATCGCTGAAAAACAGAATTTTTAACTTATTTTAATTTTAATGAGTATATGTTTAAATTTAAATAGCCAAATTTGACTACAATATTGGATAGTGTGATTATAAAATACACAAACTTTCCTACAAATTTTTCCTATTATTTCAGTATTGCAGCAACATTTGTCTACTTTGGGGACTTCTGTTCCATTAGGCTACTGTGAAGTCACTGCAAGAAGGACAAAAGAAGTAATTTAGGTCCTCAACTGTAATCTGGTAATGGATTTGTAATAGTAATTACCGTTGTCAATTTGTAAGAGCAATATTATGGCATCAAAATGTATTTTTGCTCTTGCTTAGCTTCCTTTCAGTTAATGTTAGAAACATACTTTTGTCTTTAATTGGGACTTAATTAGCTTCAAGCGCAACATAAGGTTTTTCTTTATCACCACCAATTCATAGCTTTTTTGCTGTGTAGCATCATTTCTGGCTCTCTGAATGCTTTGCATTCCTAATTAAGTAATTAAGGTGCAAAGAGGCTGAGGTTATATCTTCTACACCTGGGGGTATCTTCTTTATTTCAAAAATCATACTTTACATGTACAGACACACCTGGGCTTACTCCAATAAACCCATCGTAATTGGAAAATATCATAAACCAAAACCACATTTAATACATTTAGCCTACCTCAGAACACTTACCTTAGCCTATAGTTGGGCAAAATCATCTAACACAAATCCTATTTTATAATAAAGTATTGATATATGATTCAATTTATTGAATACTGCACTGAAAGTTAAAAACAGAATGCAATCCTTAATTTAAGCCAAAATCATCATCAGTTTAAAAACAAAACAAGGCCAGGCTCGATGGCTCAGCCTGTAATCCCAGCACTTTGGGAGGCTGAGGTGAGTGGATTGTGAGCCCGCGGGTTCGAGACCTGCCTGGGCCACTTGGCGAGACCTCATCTCTACAATAAATTAAAAAAAAAAAAATTAGCTGGGCGTGGTA